>NW_014569837.1:165272-169539 GCF_001313835.1 Polistes canadensis
ATATATATATATATTTCTCACATAGATAGTATATATTAGATATTCCAAGAAAATTAACGATCATTTGATTATCATCAATTTACATGTAAGATATTTAAGATATTAACGATTCGAAATTTTCATTTGCAACGTTAACACTAGACGAGCGTAAATAAGCTCTTGTTAAGTGAACGAGTAAACGCATTGCCATACATATATACATATATATACTATTCTAGGATGGTGCAGTACTAGTCTTAACGGAGACAGATCTTCTATCCGCGTAACATTGCTAGTAGATAACTAGGTGTGTGTGTTCATGCACGTGTATACCTAGGTACGATTCGAAACGTTATTCGTATTACGTTACCGCGTCTAGGTGCGCACGGCTTACCGCAACATCGACTGGCAAGCCGCGGTATTAGCATACACAATGTTTACTGGCATAATCCGAACGTCAACAACAGGCTCGGAGACGTTGAACGAGCAGAACGATGGGACAACGAATGTGTTACTATACTATATCTATCCACCGTTAACAGTCAAGCCTACCTTTCCACGAGTTTCCCTATTCGATCGTGCGTAGAATACGAACAACTCGTGAGGAGGAGGGGGAAGGGGGGAGGATGGGGGGAGAATGGGGATAGGATACTCTAACACAACTGTCAACCAATATTCAACAATTCACAAGTTGAAGATTAGTTCTAGTTACTTGTTCATTCATTTATTTATTTTAAATAATGGAATAAACATATTTTTGGATTCAATTAGTTGTTTCTCTAGTCCAAAAATAAAATTATTAATAAACAGGTATCTTAGGGAATTTGGACATTGAAAAGAACTAGAACTTCGTTTTGATTAGTTGGACGTTTTATTGTCCCTTTATTGGGACTTCTTCAGCAACTTAATCACTAAAGTTCAAAACGAAGTTCTAGTTCTTTTGAATGTCCAAATTCCCTAAGATATCTATTTATTATTATTTTTGGATACTTTTTCAATAATTGAATTTAGTTACACTTTCAATAGTGATTGTGTATTCGTATTATAAGGTAGTAGATAATCGGGATACTTGGAACTTTGTAGAATGTCTCATCGGTGAACGAGTTATCAATTAAAATATATGAATATCTAATGGAATGTTTTCGACGATGGTAAGTTTATTTCAAAGGATTGATCACAAAGTTTTCCCTTTTCCCAATTCCTTCTCTCTAATATCCCCTTTTCCATATTTTCTCGAATTTTCAAAATGTTACGAACGATAACATCCGACAAATTTATTTGAAATTTAATCACACAAAACAAAAACGGAATAATCAATCTACGTATTAACCTACTTATGATCATATAAAATAAAAAAAAATATAACAGTTAACATATTATTTAAAGAAATATAAAGGAAAGCAGAGAAAAAAAGACCAACAAACCAGAGTTAAAAAAAGAAAAAAAAAAGAAAAGGGAAACATCAGGATAAACACTTTAGAGTTGAATTAAACGTAGTTTTGAAAAGTTTATTTTTCCCCCAGAAGAAGCTGTATAAATCGGGTCGAAGTTCCGTTAGCATGACGGACGAACGGACAGGGTTGAGGGTGAGAGTGAGGGTGAGGGTTGACGTTGGCAAGGAATACGAGCTTGATCGGAGAGTAGTAAAAGGGGTGCAGGGATGCAGGGGGAGAAGTAAACGCGTTGATGGTGTGCTATGCAGTCGATAATCGAGCTAGCACGTTGCAGCCCAGTTTGCGTCCCAATGGGAACAAAACCCCGTATTCGGGACTACTACTCTATGACTCTATCGAAGCCTGTTGAATTTGTACAAGTGTACGGGAACGGATCTATCGATTCGTAAAATGGCAACGGGGGTTGTTCGTCTTTACGTTATGCAGGCATGATTCTTATTCTTATTCTCTTTGTCCTCATTTTATTTTATCTTTCATCTTCCATATCTTACTTTTACCTTTTCTATTTCCTTTTCCTTTTTCTTTCACTTCCTCTTCCTCCTGTTCGTTTCTACATTCGATTCTGAAACTTCTACGTTCGATAGATTCGTCTTTACTAGGTGGAATGCATAATTTAAACGTTTCTCGCGTCCTAGTTTTCTCTTCTATCTTCCTCACCTCCCCCTCCTCCCTCCCTCCCACCCACCTCTTTCTCTCTTTACTCGATAAATCTGTGATTAAAGATTAAATTTGGATATTATGGATATTCGTTTATTCGCTATTTCGAATGTGTTAACGTGTATGCTGATTTCTTGTATTGATATTATTAAACAAAAGTTTTCCAAATGTAGAATATTAATTGATTAATAATTTTTATTTTGTCCGGTTTGTTGTTTTTATTTTTTTGTGGATTTCGTTTATTATTTCGTTCATATCGAAATATAATTATAACGGGAGATTGATAATACTAATTTATTTTTTGTAATAATTGATAGATCTCGTTAACGTCAAACGTGTCATTCATGATTCGTTTAATAATATTAAAGAGAGAATTATCTTTTCGAGGAATCGCGCGAGTGATCGATAATTGACGTCGGATTAATTACATTTCTTTTAATTTTTTTTCTTTTTTTTTTTTTTTGTTGACAACGATAATCGACGTCGGTTTATCGGTTAATTTATACGAAAGATAATAATGCATTTCGATTATCAACGGGAAGTGGTATTATATTAATATTGACGAATTTCACGCGAGTTATTCGTTTGATAATATTATATATATTTTTGTTTTGTTTTTCTTTTTTTTCTGTTTTTTTATTTTATTTTTTTAAGTACACTTCAGTCAGATTTCAAATTGAATTTTGTCGTTGAAATTTAATATCGTTTACTATTATCCACCGCCGTAAATATTGTCTAGAGAATTATAATGAAATTACGGTAGAAAAAATAAAAGCTTTGTAAAGGGACAATAAGGAATGAAATATAAAGAGAGAGTGAGATAGGATTTTAATTAATTAGCTAACCTCGCGAAAACGAATTACGTATCGTCACTTTTAAGGTGAAATTGGCTCGTTGCATACCTTCAAGTGACAAGAGCTTTATTATATGAGGATGAACTCACGGATCGATGGTTCGGTTTAATTAGCTGTCCAATACAAACCAGTCCTACCGATCGAGTTTTCTTTACTATACGAGTAACGATAAATTAAAGAAAAAAAATAAAAGATAAAAGAGTGAGAGAAGAAGAAAAATAGGTAGGAACAAACAAACAAACAAATGATTTTACATTTTGCAATTCGTCTCGATCGAGACCTATCAAAATTACATTTTTATAAACGATCACGAATCATAATTGTCTCATTACACACACACGTATTATAATAAATAAATATAATATACTAGATGTTACAACACACATGCACACTTTTATACATTTCGAATTGAAATGAATTTTTATTAAAATTATTCTCGGCGTATTATTAAAAGAGTATATAAAAGAGAAAAATATTGCAATTGTTGGCAGATAATATTCAAGTATAGTAACCACCATAGAATTTTATTCGTAACGAACGTCGATCGGTAGAAATAAAATGGGGTGGTGGGGTTCGAATGGGTCAGGGAACGGTTTGCTAATTAAAATTCATATCTCACGTAACCGGAACGCGATCCACGACAATCGATTTATTTGAAAAACATCGGTGGGGGGAGGGGTGGGCGGTGGTCTGTAGGGGAAAGTAGGGGTAAAAAGAAAAAACGCGTTGAAACAATTTGGCTGCTTGAACGCGAACGAATATTATTTCGGAATATTTATTTTTCATTAGCCCCCTTTTTTTGTATGCCATCGTATAATTCGATTAATCGCGTTAAAATTGTTATTACCTTGTAAACGAATATTTCATACGAATGTGTTACCCCTTTGGCATTTCCCAGTCGTTAAATTTAGCCTCTTTTGTTTTGCTTGTTTTTTTTTTACACACGTTAAGTAACCAAAATTGACTTAAACAAGATCGTTCGATCTTATAAACAAAATTAAAAATCAATAGATTAAAAAATAATACATATTTTGCATTCCAAACGGATGATTTCATTTTTGTAATGTGTGTGTATTTTTAACTGATGCAAATGTGCTTGCTCTTTGGTATAGGAAAATAGAAATATAATGGTATCGGTAAAAAAGAAAATAATATCACATAAAAATTATTTAATATATTCAAAGTAAATAGTATATAATATATTATATATTATATATTTAATTAACAAAATTCATGTGTAATATATAATGTGCTTGCTCTTTGGTATAGGAAAATAGAAATATAATGGTATCGGTAAAAAAGAAAATAATATCACATAAAAAT
>NW_014569837.1:169659-178558 GCF_001313835.1 Polistes canadensis
CATATAATGCATATGACAGAAGAAGGGTTAACAACAAGTTGAAAGTTCGTAACAAAAGTTACAAACCAAACCAAACCAAATGAAAAAAAAAAAAACAAAAAAAGAGGTTGCACTATGGTGTTGACGATGAATCGTGTTCATTTCGTGACACCTTGCACACATGTCGTGCCACAAGAGAATATACATCCTGAATTCGTCCTGTAGAAATACGAACGACCGTGAAAAGTCAGTTAGGTAAGCCGCACCCTTAACAATGGGAAGCCACGCGCCATATGTGGTCCCACATGCCACGCGTGTGCGTTCTCTATCATCATCTTCTTCTTCCTTTTCTTCTCTCTCTCTCTCTCTCTCATTCTTTTTGATTTTCTTTCTCTGTTAGGTTCACTCGTGTCGTTTTCCAGACGATCCCGAATACTCCACACTCTCGAGATCCCTTTTCCCTTTTTCCTCTACTAGTCTGGCAAGGGTCCCTTCCTTTTTTATATACCTATTTTTTTTTTTTCTTTTTCTTTAGCACACTTATACGTGTATAGGTTTTTATGTATGCTTTTTGTATATGTATATATGTATATATATATATATATCACGTTTCATGGGGTGAAGATAATAAAGATCGCAAAAGAGTATACGGTCATTCAGTGAAAAAAAAAGAAGAAGAAAAAAAAACAAATGTGATTCACGATACTCGATTATTTCCCTATGAAATCATGTACGAGAATTTAGCCACCACTACCATGGATACAGACAAAAATATATATATATAGTTTCTATCCATGGGAGGAGGAGATTCTCATGGTCTGTTAAAAAGCTTGCCTACTACGTTGGTACGAATGTGATTCGTACATAGATATGAGATGATTTAGATGGTGGAACATGGTTTGTTACTTCACCAACGCATTCTATATAGTTTATCGATTCTTCGTAATATCGATACATCGAAATATGGGTATATTGATCCAACTCGTCGAGGAAAAAGGGACGGATGGAAGGAAGGAAGGGGAAGGGGAAGGGTCCCTTCTTCGGTTCGTTAATGCATGCAACTACGCGTAACGTTTGCATTTTAATTTGTTTTTTATTTGTGTGCACGTATAAAGTATATCCGTTAAATTATAAGATAAATATTTTTATTTAACTTTTTAATATACTTGAATTTATATTAATATGTTGTACTATTGTATATATATTTTTTTTTAATACTTCGTTTATATGTTAACCCAAAAAGTTATCGATTAACGTTTATGTCGATTTGATTTTTGGATGAAGAACAAATTTAGGTTCGTTCGAGATGTGTATATTTTTTTAATTAATACTTTTACATGCTATACCATATAGACGTTTTTTAAATAATTTTCTTATAAACAACATATAAAATACGTAGGATATATATTGACTTTCATATTTTATCCATCGACAGAAAAAAATGATAAATCAGATTGGAGAAGTTAATAGGAAAATAAAGAAAAAATCTGTCGATTGCGAAAGTATATACGAAAGGAATATATCAAACGTTGATACGTGTTCCCTTCCTTCGAACGTAGTTTCAAAATATCGGTCAAGAATCAAGAATTTTCTTTTCCCCCTTGAGAAAAATCAAATGGCACGCGGCTTTAGAAAGGGTGAAGGGTTCTCACCCACACACGTGAAATAAAAAATAGAGGGAAAGGGCGTGGGTTGCTTAAATCGAAGAACGAGTCTCTCTCTCTCTCTCTTTTTCTTTCATGGTGGAAAGCTGTGAAATCTCGTCTAAACGAATCTAAACCCATCGATGTATTCATGAGCATACGCGAAGTGTAGAATAAAGAAAAAAAAGTAGGGTCAACGGTGACGAAAAAGATACCTAAAGAAAGAGAGAGAATGAAAATGGGGGGAGGAGGTTAGGGGTTGTAGGTTGAGGGGGTTGTTCTGTTCGTTGCGTTATGTGTCGCACGCTATACAAGTCGTATCTCTGGGTTGTATGATAAATCTCCCGTCGTGGTTCGAGCCTCTATCGTATCGCCATGGCTATTTTAATATTTTAAACTTCTACCCTAAATGTGCAGTATATCACAAAACTTGTGCCATAAATTCAATCTATCTTTCTCTCTCTCTCTCTCTCTCTCTCTCTCTCTCTTCTCTTTTGTGTAAACATCTATACCCATTTATATATACGTATATCTGTTCCTGTAGAGTTGTCTCTCGGTGTCTCGCTAAACGTTATCGAACATCAACCTGGTCAACTCGAGTTTTGTGTGCTGCACTTGCATGCATGCCCTTTTTATTTGTTTTGCTAACCCTAGTTATAATAGATCGAAATAATATTTTATTATAGATAATATTGTGTAAGTTAGGAAAGTATTTAAACGATTGTTTTTGGATTAGTTAGAAAAGGGATTCGTGTATTATTCATACAATTAAATTGTTTTAAATCAAAGATCATAATATGTGTAACGCGTTTGAAATGTTGTTCCATATATAAAACAACACGTCGTCTGTCTTCCTTCTTCTTCCTCATTTTATTAGGATTTTGTCCTGTTATAATAGCTTTTTTTTTATTGTTACGTATGTATGTATTGTATATATGTATGAATCATCATGACAGATCGATTTATTCCTGAATAATAAAATTCTAAATAACGAAGGAAATTTCTCTCATATTATTTCCATAAGAAACTTAGGTTGGAATGCGAATTATCTTAGAGTTGATATTAAGAGCTCAAATTTTCTGAGAATTTTTTTTTATAGATTTGGAAGCTTTTGAGCCCCTGGGAGCCAAGAAATTTCAAAACACCCCTGTTAAGGACCACCCTAATATATTCAATTCTTCTTAATATGACTCCTTTTTAAAATCATCCTATCTTCTTCTCTTTTTCTTCTCTCTCTCTCTCTTCTTACTTTTTATTCTTTTTTTTTCGTTTCCTAATGTGCCTACGCTCGAACGAAAATTGCGTAGCCGTTATTAACAATTCGCAATGAACGAAGACAAAAGGGAACGCGGAATATAGAATGGAGGATAAAAGATATAGCATTCGCAAGAAATGGTTTGGTTTATTTCCACTCTTCCGAAAAAGCAGGCAGCCAGGCAGATGTTAATTAACGAACAACCTTTAATCGTATTTTCATCCTTGAAACGACGGGACAGGTCATAGTAGAAGATCCAATATATACGCGAGAAGCATTTGAGAATAACTTGAATTTTAAATTAATCAAATATATATATACATATATATCTGTCTCTCTCTCTCTCTCTCTCTTTGGTTTTTAAGTGGAACGTGCACGTATTAGCAAACGTCATATTAATTGTCTTAATAACCCGTCGGGTTAACGAGCATATCTCTCTCTCTTTCTCTCGGGACCAAAAAAAAAATAAAAATGCATCTGCCAGAGTTAGAAACCTCGTCGGCGTCTTTGTGTTCCTCCTCAAAGGAAACGTGGGGATTCATTTTGTTCTTTTTCTTTGGCAAACTATCTTCGTCTTCTATATATCTCTATCTCTCTTCTGCATCATCTTCCTTTGTCTTTATCTATCTCTCTGTCCTTTGTTCTCTTCTATAACATGTTACAGACCCAGCCCTCCCCCCCCCGCCCTGATCACTCTTTCCTTTGCTTTCGTAACGATCACCGAACCTTCAAGGATAACGATATTAATTGCAACGATCAAAGTAGAGAATTGGATTTTTGTAACGAACGAATATACTTCTTTGGTTATCTTATCAATTTTTTAAGTTAGTATATATAACTGTTGTTGTTATTATTGTTGTTATATGAATCGTTTATTTTGAATATGATGCAATTATATTTTTCTGTTGTCTCGTGAAAATGAATAAGAGAGTTTTTTTGCATGTTGGTCTTAATTAAAAAATATTCATTAATTATTTTAAATCATATGCAATGTGTGTTTGTATTAATTTATCAATAGATTGAAACGTAAAGTAAAATTGATATAATATATGAACGGTTTATTTTGAAAGTGGCCTAAGTTTATTTATCTTAAAATCGAGATATTTAAGGGTTTGCGTTTCAATGAATTTAAAAATATACGTATAGGACATTAATGAGTTGTACTGCTTAAGTGTATCTAAGGGTGTTCAATTTATAGTTTCTATAAAAATAGTGGCAATTATTAAGTGAATAATATGCGTTTTCTTAYCAAGAATGGTGTTAGGCCACTTTCAAAATTAACAACCAGATTCATTATAATATTTGAAGGAACCGAAGTCCATTCAACATAATTTAAGATGCTTCAAATTGAAAAACAAAACAATACTGAATTTATTTTACATATATTAATTACATATTATAATATATCTATTAGATTATTATTATTAGAAAATTTAGAACATATTTATACGAGATTAGATTTTGTTTAATTATATTTTATTCTTTAAATATTTTTTAAATAAATCATAAAGGTCTCTTTTATAAAAGTTTTCTTATTCTAAAGTAGAGATAATAACACTTAAATTTGTTCGTTTACAATTTTCGTATTTACAATTAGTTTCTTTTTTTCTTTCTTTCTATTCTTCCCCCTATTATACGAACACACCTTTTTTGTCAGTTTTCTTTTTTTATACGTAGGATCGAAATTAAAGTAAGCCTTCTCGTAGACCACTTTCATTGCATACGAAATGACTTTTCATTAACTATATCGGTTGGGTTGATACGAAGAAAAGAAACTTAAGGTGGAATAGGTAAAAATAGATAAGAAAACAGAATAAATGCTAGGATCGTAAGTAGAATAAGGGAACAGTATTTAGGTACCTCGTATTACCTACGAACAGTGTATTAAAGGAGATAAAATAATGCCCTTCAACCCACCCTCCCCCCATCCCACCCCACCAACCTCCTACCCGGCCCTTAACTTTAGAAGAGCGACTGCACTCATTATTGCTTTTCAAAGTTTGCTGTAACAGGAGCTCTTGAGCTAGTATAACACGATAAAGAGAGAGAGAGAGAGAGAGAGAAAGAATAGAAGGAAGGAAGGAAGGAAAGAAGAAATGGAAGGAGAAGGTATCGACCAAACCCTGAAGGGTTCCTTTAAAATCTACGTTGCATTTAAGGTATCCTAGATTCGGTTCACTTTTATTGGCAATTTAATACGAAACTATTTTCCTGCTAGGCAAAATCCTGACGAGAGTAAAAAAAAACGTACAGGGTAGGTAACCCCTTCCTACAACACGATATTCTATAACATGATTCATAAATTGCGTAAATCTTTGTACAATAGTTAATACTTTTATAAGTATAATAAAATTGTACTGATTTTGTTTAATAAATTTCATATATATTCATATTACTTTATACTTTTATAAGTATAATAAAATTGTACTAATTTTGTTTAATAAATTTCATATATNTTAATAAATTTCATATATATTCATATTACTTTATACTTTTATAAGTATAATAAAATTGTACTAATTTTGTTTAATAAATTTCATATATATTCATAATAGTTTATACTTTTATAAGTATAATAAAATTGTACTGATATTGTTTAATAAATTTCAAAATGAAATTACTTGAAAATAATGAATTCTAGGTTCTCATTTAATATGGTTTCACATAACACGGTATTTTTGTAGGAAATTATTTACCATGTTATAGGAAAGTTTTCTGTAAATGAAAACAGAAATATAATCGATGATTGATTGACCAATCAATATATCAGAATAGATAAATATAAAGTTTGGGTATTTCATCCTTTGGCTGACCTGAAATACCAAAGGTCAGCATGATTGCTTATAGAAAATCAAGATTATCTTTTGCAGCAAAGAGAGAGTCGAACATCACTCGATGTGTGTGGGTGCCTTTTTGTGTTTGCTTATCCAACGACTCGTGAAGTTAGCTAGCCATCAGTGGAAACTAGAACGGTTCGCGTTCATTAACCGTCCTGTCCTACCTTCTACTAACTTTATTACGGTTCTATGGAAATCAAAGTCCCTTTTACCATGGTCATCGGTTTTTCCTATTTCCTAAATCGCGTTAACAAGATGTTTTTCTATCCATATTTATATATATTTATATATTATGAACAAATATTATTGTTGTTGGTGTGTGTTAAACGATTTAAATAATTATTATTTATATTTATATACACACACACACAAATTTACATATATTTATTCATATAATATAATAAAATTTGGTAAATGTATCTATTTAATAATTTTATAAAATTAATTTATTAAAAAAGATTGTGATAAAAATCAAATAAAATAATATATATATTTAAAACCGTGTATGTGTATCATGGAACAATTATGCTTGTATACTTGTTAATCAGATCAATTTTCAAAGTTTCTTTACATTTTATTTTTGCATCAGAATGAAATATTAAAGATCGAACCTGTAAGACTTTTTGAGAATACTAATGAACGAAAGTAACTATCATACTTTGCACTAAAGGAATCGAGTAATCATTGACATTATAAATGATAGAAAAAAAAAAAAGAAATGAAATGAAATGAAATGAAAACGATCATCACCCTTAGTCGATTTAATAAAACGTGTATTCCCTTTGAGAATTTCTGTTATTAAATTGAAATTGGCAAGCTCGTCGTTTCTCATTTCGTTTTTTTTTTTTTGAATATCGTGAAACATTCGCGAAAGAAATAATAAATAACATTTCATTTATTCGTGCGATTTTCGGATTTATCAGATAGCATAGTAGAATCTTCTTTCCCTTTCGTAGAAGAACCGAGAAAAGTGCTTTTTTTTTTCTTTTTTTCTTTTCGCGAAGGGTTTCTCTCGGGGAGAAAGCGACGAAGCGAGAAGAAAAAGAAAAAAAGAAAAGGGGTAGTGGATAAAAGTGGTGAACAAAGGAACAACGACGTATCATCCAATCCTCTCTCTCTCTCTCTCTCTCTCTCTCTCTCTCTCTCTCTCTCTCTCTCTCTCTCTCTCTTACACACACATTTCATTCCTTCTTCAAGGGGTAGTAGTATACCTTTCCACGTTGTTTTTTATTTTATTTTATTCATTCTTTTTCAAAGTAGGGTATAAGACGAGTGAGGAAGGGTAATAGGGGGTGTGTTAAGATTAAAAAAAGACAGAAAACACATTTTAATTCACCCGTTAAGAAAAATACTAGTTATATATATTCCAAAAGGGTGTGTTACCGTTATCGATACTGTCAGAGGTAAGAAGAAGGGTGTGTTGCTACCTTCTCTCTCTCATTATCAACCCTTATTTTATTCCAATTTTATTTTATTTTATTTTACATTAATCTATTTATTTTTTTTTTTCAAGGTAGAGTATAAAACAAGTAGGGGTGGGGTAATAGTAGAGGGATGTGTTTCGATTAAAAAAAAAAGGACAGAAAACACATTTTAATTCCCCCCGTTAAGAAAAATGCAACTTATATATTTTATTCTCCAAAAGGGTGTGTTGCCGTTATCAATACTGTCAGGGGTGGGACGGGGAGGGGGCGGGAAGGGGGAGATGTGTTGCTGTTACTTTCTCTCTCTCATTATCAACCCTTATCTTTTTCCGAAACCTTCCTCCTGAATTCCCTTCGTTCCCTTCATCTTCGGTCTATTTAATTTGAATAAGTTTTAAGAGTTAGGGGGTGGGGGTAGGGGGTAAACTACCCTTCGCGAACGTTCGCCAGATATCAGATCTCTCTACCATCGTTTCCACTTCTTTGCTTTTTCCTCCTTTTCCCCACAACCCCCCCAAACCCCTGCCACCCATGCCACCCCACCCCCTTTGATTCTTTTTCCCTTTGTCGGTCTTTTATGGTCTCTCACTCTTTTTCGAGGACACATTTACGTTAGACGAACTAACTTCCTTCTCCTCTTTCGTCTCGTCACCCTTTCCACGCACCCCCCTCACTCATTTTTTCTCCCCCCACCTCCTTCTCCTCCTTCTCCTCTTCTTCTTCTTCTTCGTTTCTACTTTTCTTTCTCTTAAAAAATAAAAAAGCATCCTAAGTCGTTTCTCTTTGCGCTTTATTTTTCCCTTAAACCCATCCCCCCCTCTCCCAACCCCAATCCCCTCTTTTCTGTCTCTTTCTTTCTTTACTTTCTTCCTATCATTCTATCCTCGTCACTCGTTTTCTTTCTTTCTTTCTTTTTCCCGTCAGAGTTTCTCGACATTTCATCGAAGTACGAGAGATGAACGACGAGGAGGAGGAGGAAGAGGAATAGGAGGAGGAGGAGGATGAGGAGGAAGAGGAGGAGGGGTAGTAGCCGGAAGAGGACGACTCCTTTATTCGCTGATTTAATTCTGAAATAATTCTGAGGATAATGACTTTTCGTCGTCTTACTCGCTAACCTTTTACCCCATGGTCGTTCATTTTGAAAAGAATACGAAGAAGGAAGTAGTTGGTACAGTACGATCTCGTAAAATATCGAACGAAAGGGAGGAAGAGGAGGAAGAGGAGGTGGAGGAGGAGAGGTAAGTCACCTTTTGTTTTTTTCCTTTTATTTTTATATTTCTCTCACTCTCTTTCAATCATCTTCTTCTTCTTCATTCTTCATTCTTCTATCTTACCTTTGACTTTTATATCATTCTTTCTTTATTTCTTTCTTAATATTTTTTTTGTCGAAAGAATTTTATTAATGCTATTAATATTTGATTGCAACAAGAAGACAAAATGAAACGAGAGTACGATTTAGTATGAGAAATAATATTAAAATGTGAATAAATCCTTTTTTTTATTTTCTAATTTCTAATCAAAAGTTTTATACTCGTTTTCTTGATTCGATTGAATTCATTATAATGTGATTAATTATATATACGTTAAAAATTTGTACGTGTTGATGAACTACAAGATTAATACGATTGATATATTTTAATTATGATTAATTCAATGAAACTCTAAATTACAATTTGAAATATTTTCTACGTGTTTATTAAATACATTTGTATTTGTGTTTGTGTGTTTAGATAATTTTTTATTTTAGAAATAGAAAATAAA
>NW_014569837.1:178602-184990 GCF_001313835.1 Polistes canadensis
TATTAATTTTCGATTGAATTGTAAATAATGAATTAAACCGATATATAAGATATGTTTTGAAAATATAATATAAATAAATGATATCAAATATATAATGTTTCTCACGTGTGTATGATAGATAGATTCTCGGAAAATAGTATAAGTCGATAAATTGAATTTATTTCATGCACGTTTCGAGTGAAAAGTAATTAGTGTCTATTCGCGGTATGGTTTTTACGACAGAACGATTATCGAAAAAGTAATCAAAAATTCGTTGGAGTGTTATGTATATTTTATTTCGTTTCTTTTTTTTCTTTACTTTATTTTACTTTACTTTAACATTTCCTTTTCTCCTTTTGTTTCACTCGATATTTTTTTAAACAACTTTTATCGATTTCATTTTTATGATACGTATACAGTTACGGGGCAATTAATTGTGAATACTTTTTCATGATTGGTGAATGTGTCAGTTGAAAAATATCGAAATTTTTAACAAAACACACACACACACGCACAAACACATATTGAGTCTAGCCAAAATGATTTCAACGAGATATATAGTTGTTCTTGGTTGTATTTAGTCATAAATCCGTCTGGTTTGTTTCAATGCCAGGACAACGAGACGTATTCGTCAACTTTTTCACCTTGACCCAGGGAGAAATGCAATCCTCTTCGTCATTTTAACGCACGACGTTTCATTTGAATTCCGACGACACCGATAGTCGGGTTTTCTATGAATTATTGCAAACGTTTAGAACAATCGAAAGAGAACGATCAAAAAAAACAAAAAAATGGTGTGAGAGAAAAACAGTGAAATAAATTCTAACTACGAGAGTGATATATATTTTTTAATAGCAAGATCTATACTAATATCACGACTACATAAACGTAAAAAAACAAAAAGGATCTAAGGGTTTGTAATATGATATCAATTAAAATTTAATTCATTGATTGAAAAAGGATAATATAAAATACTTAATATTTAAATATAAATAAAATATAAAGAAAAATTAATTACTTGAATTACGGTTAACATTTTATTTTTTAACAGATAATACAAAATTTTGATGATATTATTTATATACCATACAATTAAATAAAAGAAAAACTTAGAAAAGAACAAGATTAAAAATTCGACAAGAGCTTATCGTAAATTACACAATTAAAAAATAATCCGATAAAATAATAAAAGAAAAAAAAGAATTCTTATACGTAGAACAAACGAAAGATTTACGGATTTTGAAAAAGGAAGGATGTAATTCGTAAAAGAGAAAAAGGTTACGTTCGGAACAATCGTATTCTGCCAATGAAACGCAATGACCCTAAAATGTTTCTTGACGAGAAAGTTCATAGTCGAAAACGGTGTGTTCTCAAAGTGCAACGCGTTGGAGTGAGTGAGTGAGTGAGTGAGTGAGTGGCAAGAAGGATGAACGAAAAATAAAAAAGAAAGATAGAGATAGATATATATATATATATATAGACAAGAAGGAAAGAGTTTAAAGGGTAAGGGGAGAAATTGCATTCCTTCGGAGATCCTTTCCAAAGTCACTCAAGAATCTCACGAACGGCAGACAATGTTCAAACGTTTTCTACACGCTCGAATGCTCGCGCTTTTCCCCCTCACCCTCACCCCACACCTTCCTCTCCACACTGTCCAAGTTCTTCAAGTAAAAATCTTCGTGAAAAGATACGTGTGCTAGTTTTGTGATTTTCACTTTTCATTTCTGCTTATTTTTCACACGTTATACTACTATCTTGTAAAAGATATATTATTTCTTTCCAAGTATAAAACTTAAACGCACACTTTTCGATTGATTATTTATTCGCGATAATTTTTATTTTCATTTCTAATAATTCATTTTATAACACGTGTAACAATTTTTAATTATTATTTTTTAATGTTAAAGTATTCGAAGTTTATCTCGGGTTGTTTGTTTTTAGGTTACTGATTTTTTCTGTATTCGAAACAAGCATAAACGGTAAGGGATAAAACATTTGATTTTCATTTGCAAGTTCTAGATAGAACACTTGTTTATTTTGAGAAAAAATAAAACCCTTAGCTTCGTGGTTTTTATTTCTTGTAGTAAATAATACTTTTATCTATAATTTCGTTTAACAACTTACATTAGTAATTGCATTATTGCAAATCATTTCAGGATTATTATTTTATTCGAATATTGTGTTATAGTATTGTTCCAACGATTACACGTTGATCGAAACAATAAAGTTTCGTGTTCCCTTAGGATCTTTTAAATTTTATCTAATGAGAATTATTAACACGAGGGCACGATAATATATCCGATTATCTGCATTTTATCTGTTGCATCGTTGCAACTTTATATGATCGTTTGATGCAGCTAATTAACACGGCTAATAATGATAATAACGAAAAATCAAGTGACATGTTATTTTCCTTTACTATCTACAGTTATTACTATCTCTCTCTCTCTTTCTCTCTTTCTCTCATTCTTTTATTTTTTATCATATTCGAAATTATAATATTATATATTCGACACAGATACCGTTAAATATTCACTTGGGAATGATGTTTCGTGAAAAGTGCAATTCACATCGGATGCAAATCCGTATTACCGGATTCGTTTACATTTTTTACATTCGCATTATCCAACTCAAATTAATTCGAAAATGTTTTTTTTTCCCTTTCAAAGTTATATATTATTTCTTTTAATACAAATTAGTAAAATCCGACCAAATCCTTGACGGAGAGAAAATGATAAATAAATATATAGGTAAATAGATAAAAAGTAGATAATGGGAGAGAATTTGTGTACAATTTAATCGTTCGTAGAATTAATTATGAAAATATATATACCTATTTAAAATGAATAATAATTAACTACACGTGTGTATCCCGAGCGAACATAATTTCTTTTTTTGTTTTCAAATGCATTGTTCTCGGTTCAACGAAATGCTCTCACTCCCCCTTTTTTTTCTCTCCGAGATTTAATGAAATTTTTGTCAATAAATCTTCATCTATTTTATATCTATTTTTTTTTGTTCATCATCTCGCAGCCAGTATTTTTTTTTCCCCACCCTACACTTATTTATATCTCTTTATATATATATATATATTCATCTTTCTCGTACAGGGTGAGTAAAATACGCACGGAAAAATAATCTCTCCTACCGAGTAAATTCAATTACGGTTTGTTCTCTCTCTCTCTCTCTCTCTTTATGTACTTCGTCGAAGAGTTGAATAAAACAAAAAAAGAAATTGTGAGATGTAAATAAAAAAAAAAAGAAAGGATTCAGAAGGAAGATAACAAGAATTACGAATAAATAAGTAAAAGTAAAAGATGAATAAAAAAGTAAATGAAGATATATATATTTGAGGTACTATTAAAAAAAGCTTTAATCATCTTGCTCGAATGGAACTGGTTTAAGGTAAAAGTTTGTCGTCAAGGAGACGAAAAGAAAGAAAAAGAAAAAGAAAAAGACCTCCGACGAGAATTCGATTTCTTTTAAATCGGTAAAGTATTATTCGCGAGATGATACTCTTTAGCTATCTACTTTTTCGAATTCGTTAAGAAGTCCTTTTGAAAAAGTCCAGAGAATTCGTCATAACCGTTCGTTCGTTCGTACGTTCGTTCGTTTTAACTTTTTACAACGAGAAACGAGGAGAAAACGAAGATGAGAAGATGGGGAGAAAAAGAATAAAGAAAGAAAGAAAGAAAGAACGTTTCGTTGCTTCGTTCGATCATTAGTAGGGGGAAAGAAGAAAAAAAAAAAATAAAAAAGAAAAAAAAAGAAGGGGAAGAACTTTGAAAAAAGAAAATAATCCGACATAGGAGAGAAAAGATTGGAAGGAAGGAAGGGAGAAGAGTGGTAGGAAATGAGGTAGAGAGAGAGGGGGAGGGAAGGGGGTGACATAGGAGAGGAATGGAGCCTTCCATTTCACTTTCTTTGGAAAACTCGAGCATATAAAGAGCAGTCTAGACGTACCTTGATCACAGATCACCGCGAAAGGTGAGTCAGGGTGGGAGGGAGGGGGTGAGGGTCGAGGATTCAAAGAGCCAAGCTTTACGAATAGGTGTTTGAGATTTTTCGAATATGTCTGTGCTCATGAATGGAATTAAAGACGATCTAATAGTTCAATTTTATTGTCCCTCTTTATCTATCTATTTCTATTTCTATTTCTTTTTTGATATATTTTTACGTTCTACGTGAATAATTTCATTCGATCGTGAATTTTAATCCATTCAACATTCCTTTCTCCCCCGCCCCCGTGTTCCGTCACAATTATCTGATTTTTGAGTTTTAAATCATCATTTGTTTAAGTTTGTTTAAGAATTTCTGAATGCAAGAAACTTATTTGCATTAGATGAAATAAATGAAAGTAATATTTGCATACAATAGAAATTGTAATGTATTTATATATAATACGATTTTAAATATCTTTTTCTTTCTCATTTTATTAATACTTTGTTCTGTTATAATAGCTTTGTTTTTTTATTGTTATTTCTAGGATCGATTTATTGTAAAAAAAAAACATTTTAAATATAATAAATATATATATATGTTTTTTATACTTGTACACGTGGTATATATAGAAAGAGAGGGTGGATGGTTGACGTAGGGTGGATAAGGGAGAAAAGGGAGAAGACAGAGAATAGGAAGGAGAGAATACAAGATCAGTTAGCTTACTATCTAGCGTGTTTATGGTAATTTGTGCCATCCTGCTGACCCAAGAGTAGAGTACCATGCATATACATCAGCTTCTCCCACGCTTTGACGCCTATTCGACCAGTCACTCCTTCCCTTACCTAACGAAACCCTTTTCGTACTCCCTTTGTGTCCCTTTTCTCTCTACAGAATGAGAGAAAGAGAGAGAGAGAGAGAGTCTAAACAATCATCCCTCCCCCTTTTTCTAAAATCACCCTGTCACTTCTCCAACTTCTTTCTCATCATTAAACTTCATTCCCTTAACCCTTCACCTTCCCTTAGATTTTATTTTAACATTTAACATTCCATTTATTTATTTGCGATTGTTAATATAACAAATTTAAACAAATTTTCTTACAATGATTTTGTTGATCGTAAAAATTGTCAAAAATAGGGTGTCCACTTTTTTGTAGATGATTGAAAAAATAAAGAAGGGTCAATAACGGAAAAGGTGCAGCAAAGGGAAAGGGAAAGGGAAAGGGAAGAGGATCGATTTGTTGAATTGAAAATAATGCTGGTTGTTTTAGTGTTCGATATAAAAAACGAACAAATGAACATGTGTATATGAAATAGAAAAAGAGAGAGAGAGAGAGTGAGAAATAATATGAAGAAAATTAAGGTGAGAAAACGATTTTCACGTTCGTTTTACCTATGAGTTTATCGATGTGTTATTTAGCAAATGGTTTGAGCCATTTGCAAAGAGTGAGTACTCTTTCCTTCTTTATTCCTTCCTCTCTCTCTCATTCATTCATTCATTCATTCTCTCTCTCTTTCTCTTTTTTTTTTTTTTTATTTTTCATTGAGTACCTGCGTTACATCATGCATGGATTGCGTCGTGCATTAAACTTCAATGTTTTCCCTTTGTCGTTGTCGTTTCCTATTCTTTTATCATTTTTTTTTCTTTTTTCCATTTCATTGATTATTCATAGACAATTTCTCTATTACAAACAATATTTCTCCTTGTTTTAGATCTTATATATTTAAACAAATAAAAAAATAAACAAAAAGGGGTTAGTAGTTTTATACATTAATATGAAATATCTATTTAATTATTTAATTTTTTTCTGATGAAAATAAGAGAAAAAGACAGAGAGAAAGAAAAAGATAAATAGGTTGAAATCACATTGAAGAAGAGTTAATACAAAAAGAAATGATAAAAACAAAAAAAAATGGAAGAATAAGAAAAAGGGGTAAGAATTTTGGAGGATAGTTTTCGCATAGGGGAAAGTTTTCAAGTGTGTAAGAGAGAGATAGAGATAGAGAGAGAGAGAGAGAGAGAGAGAGAGTTGCTATAAGCAAAAGAGCCTTTAAAAGTCGAGTTCCACTTGGTGAAAATCGACAACATTTACTGCGAAAAGGTAGACTACTGTATAACTACGCAACGACACGGTCGTTGTTGCTAACGAGAAAATTACCCATTTGCGACCATTTACGTGGTAGGTAACGTGGATATTCCTAGATGAGAAAGAGAAAGAGAGAGAGAGAAAGAGGAAATACTTGGCGATGGAAACAAGGCAATACATTTCACGAGAAGTTTTCGTAATTGTGGTCTTCCTATGTCTTCGTATATGTTCCAATTATTTTATCTTCTGAACATTCGAATCCTATATATATAAAAAAACTAAAATATATATATGTATTTTATATTTATATATATCTTTCAGATCTAATATATAATAATAGATCTAATATCTCTTAGGATATTAGTTATTAGGATTATAAATAT
>NW_014569837.1:185140-193941 GCF_001313835.1 Polistes canadensis
ACATTACCTCGTATTTTTTAATTGTTAATAAAATAATAGCAACACGTTCTACTAAAAGTATTCCTATTATAATTTCGATATAATCGTATTTTTTTTTTGTGCACGTAACATAAACGTTCTAAATAATATTAAATTTCGCGAACAATATTTTGTATCCTTAATTAAATGAAAAATATATTTAGGTATATTAGAAATATCTTTATGCACGAGTATACAAACGTTTGCTCGACTTTTCTTTTTGTTTTAATCTTTTACGTTGTATTAGATAAATATACATTATTTAAAAAAAAAAAAAAAGGAAAAAGGGAAAAACTTTTTAAGTAGCCAGATTAAACTAATTTCTGGCACGCTTTTACCGGAGATCATTATCCTTGTTTAGCAGGCTGATAAGGGTGCGTTTTGTGCCAAGCTTGCTGCTTCCTGCACGAGTTTCGAATACAACGGACAAAAGGGTCACCGGGCGATTTAATTTTCCTAAAGTGTGATTCGTGCTTAGGGTCGCATAATGTACCATTTAAAAGATAAACCGTAGATAAACCATAGATAAACCGTAGATAAACCATAGATAAACCGAAGATAAACCAAAGATAACCTGTGTACGTTCGATAATGCTACGATTAAATATATATATATAGATCGTTACCATCATTTCCTTTTGTTAATTAATTTATGTTTTAATATTATCCAAAATAATACAAAACAATACCTTCAAATTAATTTTTAATTTCAATATACGAGAGAATGAATTTATTCGAAAAATTTGAAACGATTCGAACGATTATAATTGGAAAAGAAAATTATTAAAAATATAAAAAAAAAATGGTAATAGTAAGATAAAAGAGATAGATAATATTTGTACGTGTTTATCTGTGTATGTGTGTATGTTTGAGAGAGTAGAAGTAGAGATAGGAAGATACACTGCGGACGATGTTGGTTCATAACTGAGGTCGAGCCAAAATGCAAAGCTGTTAATCTGATTTAACGTCCGACGATTCTGAATTCTCTTTCTCTCTCTCTTCCTTTCTCTCTCTCTCTCTATTTTATTCTATCTATTCGTTTCTCACACGTAGAAGGTAACTTTTAGCTGATTCTCAGTCTCGAGAATGTATACCGAATTGACGTCAATTATACATTATAAACAGTCATAAATATGCAAACTCTCGAAGGTGGTGGTTGTTATGGTGGTGGTCAAGAGAATGAGAAGAGAGTAGGAGAGAGGGGTAGGAGGTAAAAATAGTAGAATATTATAGGCTTGGCAAGAACACGCATTGCATCAGCAAATGCACACCAGTATCATCTATTGTTATAGTCGCCAGTAACTCCCACGCGGATTTACACTATTCCCATTTGTCTCTGTGAGATTAAAGTCGAATAATTATTTTATCTTTAATCAATTTTTCATCCTCGTATATACGATTTATTTTTTTCAACGAGATTTTTCTTATAATTTTTGTATATATTATTATTAACGATATAGTTTTATATAGAAATTTAATCTTTTGATATGCAATTTTTTTTTTATTAAAAATCGTTTAAGATAAAGTATATTTCAAATCGGTGTTATCGTATTTTTGTAATCATGATTTTATATACTTTGATATAACTTGATATATTTGAAAATTTATCAGATAGTAATGGGGAACGATGTAGGAAATACTCTTGTTACTTTAACATACGTAAATGTAGGATATAAGTTAGTTCAGAAATCGTAATCTGCTGAAGTTATCGTTTAATGCAAATAATTCAAGTACTCGATCAAGTTCTCGATAGTAAAATTAAATAATTAGAAGAGGAAGCTTATTAATCTATACGGAAAGTTATCGTACGTATGTAGATATATATATACATATGTTCTATGCTAGAAACGGAAGTACCGTTGCTTTGCTTCGATAACTTCGATAACACACCTATTCCTTCATTCGACAGGACTATTTCCATTTCAATCGTGCACAAATTCAATATATCCTCGTATTGCTTGAATTATAAACAAATCATATATATTCAAACGTGTTTGTATTCCTAATAAAGAAAATCTTTTGATCATAGATATCATCTAAGAATTCAATGAAATTTATTTGAACTATTTTTGTCTTTATCTTTCAACAATTTATACAAATTCTCTCTTCATGAAATTTATTAATCAATTTATTCGTAGTTGCATATATTAAAGCAACGAATAATTTCTATTATAGAATAATTTTTAATATTTAATTATAACACATTTGTTTTATGTCATTAATTAATTTGTACATAATTTATCGTTTTATTACAAATCTTTTCAATTAACGAGCCATTAATTCGCTAAAAGGTAGGTGTCAAATTCAAGTTTGCAGGAATAGTTTAAACTTCTTGGCAGATTGAATAAATATGTTAATTTGAATTTCAGAACACACCTTAAATGCCAGCAAAAGTTTCATCAAATTCTTAAACGTATACCTTGGAAGAGGTTTCCTTTAGTTTGTATCTGAAAAGGGAACACCGATTAAATTCAACCTTTTTCCTTTAAAAATAACTAATTGTAAGTACAATTTTATAATCTTTCTTTAACTACGAATAACAGTTTATTATAGCAATTAAAAGCGATTTATTAAAAATACATATCGGGTTAACCTTTTTGCATAAAACTTATATAAAATAAATTAAACGTTACTCTGTGTAATTAAAACTTGTTCCCCTAGATGAAGATTATTAATTTAATTGAAAGAAAAAATAAAAATAATGAATAAAACAAAATGAAAATATTGAAACAATAATGAAAACAACATTATGCAACAACATACGTCCTTATAATCAAATGATCAATCAGACACATTTGTATTATGCAAATTATTCTCGAGTGTACTCTTCCATCTTGTTTTAACTCTTTGCTTACTTTTTCCTCTTCTGCTTGTGCATACCTACTTATATATATCTACATGCTATGTACGCGGAAGTTTCGTGTCGAGATGCCGTAAAGGAGGCCAAAAACAATTTAAACGTACGATAAAACCTCGTATTCGGGCTCGAATTATGGGAATTCGTGACGGGGTCTCGGACCGTTCGTTTTCTTCATTCAAAATGGCCGCTGCATCTTTTCGCATCTCGCATGCATCTCCCGTTCTTTCGTGTATAGTATTTTAAACTGTATACATATATATATATATATATATTTGAATACAAAGATAAAAATAAATACTTATACCATATATTTATTCGCCACTGGGTAGATTTGCAATTCGTAATGCGTGACTTTTGAATTACTTCAATTCGTCTTGACCAATCCAATAAACCGACGCCATATTTATATTTTCCCGGTAAATGTCATCGCCCGATTATCAAGATACATTTTATCGCATTCGCGTTTAGAAATTATTTTCATAAAGGAAATTATTTTACAATCTCTACGGATATTATAGTCGATGAAATAATATCAAATATTCGTTTACCACGCGAAATTGTCATTTCGTTTAATGTAACACTCGTGTCACAATTGCGTTAGACAATTTATACCGTTATATTATATACAAACTGATAGTTTTTTATCGAATTTTTTTCTTTTAATTTTCCTATTCATTTATCTTTCTCGTTAATATTTATAACTTGACATAGAAAAAAAAACAAAAGTTATGCACTTTCGCGAATGCAACATTTCATATAATAAAAATGAATAATAAATCGAGATCGTAAACTTATCTCTAAGAATAAATAATAAATTCAAACCTAAAAATCTCTATAGAGAATATTTGCGAATACGTAATAGTAATGTTATGTAATTCAAAAATAAAACTCATTATAATTCAGTAAAATAATACGTTCCATGCTCAAAGAAAAACTCTCAACGCATACACACACACAGCTGCAGTATAATAAAGTTATTAAAATTGAACATTTGTATCACGTAAGAAAACGAATATCGGTTAAACACACTTTCGGCTTTCGGTCCTATAATCATACGATTTGATTTCGAAAGAAAGAAATAAGAAACAAAAAAAATAGAAAAGGTTTCACCTGCCGATCAGTTAATACCGATATCCGTGTTAGCAATCGTCAATCGTTGAAACAAATAAAGGGTCTTCGTATTTCACAACGAGTTTGGATTCACGAGAACATCAGTGAGTTAATACCAACCAATTTAACATTTGGTATAATGGATTTCTTTTATTTTTTTATTTTGTTTTTTGTCATGGCAGATTTAGGCCAGCGGTAGGCAGAGCAAATTATCCGAAGAGAATTTTGTTTCTTCTATTTTTTTTTATTTAACAGAACTATATATTACAACCGGTAATACATTTCGGCACACTGAACTTAATTATAAGCCTTCCCCTACTCCAATTGGAAGTTTCGCTTGGTAAGGCAAGTAAATCATAGGGTTAGATCGGTGCCACGAATCTAATGGCTACTTCTCTCTCTCTCTATCTTTCTTCGTTAGAACCAATGAGAATACGAGGGCCCAAATCGACCTTCCGGAAGACAGCTGGCCCGTAATTGAGACATCATAGAGACCAAGAGCAATGGACTCGGTTCGATGCGTTCGTTAAACGAAGCGAGAAAAGTCCAAAGGAGAATAATGATCGCGTGTATAACCCCTACCAATATAAGTATTCTTATTTTTACATACTTATATATACGTGTGTAGGTATAATACAAGGTGTCCGAGATTTTTTCGCAATAAAAAAAGAAATCTTGTTAATGTATTGTATGCTAGAAAAAATATTAAATCAATGTTATATAGATATATGTCAATGTTTTATTTCTAAAGTTATAACATATTAGATTAGTAATAAATATTTCAATTAATTGTTTACGATATAATCAATATCTCAAGAATTTTTATTCATTTCAGTAAAACATTTCTATCGTAACATTTAATTATCTTAATAATATTTTCCATCAATTGTCTCCGATACAAATAAAAATCAATTAGTTTGAAGTTAAGATAGTAATAAACAACCGTATGGAATATTTTCAATGTTTTATTTCTCTAAACGTAAAAATACGATAACGCAAATGTATGCATGAGAAAAATAACTCTCAGACATTTTGTACGTATGTTGGAGTATATAAAATAGAAAGAAAAATATAAAACAGTATATATAAAGATGTTTATAACACAACACGTTATTCAGTTCGACTTTGAACTCGATGCACTCAGGATGCAAGATATATACAACCTACTCGTTTCCCCCCTGGTCTCCCCTGTTCAGGTATTCAAGACTTTGTTCGATTAATTAGACCGATACATATACATAACGGTTGTGTTAATTTTAACGTATTACCGACGTTTACTTTTCGATGTAATCTTATCGTTAAACGGGAATGATTGAAGTATATTTTAATATGGATTTATATATTGTATAAAGTAAGGTATATATTATTTTCTATATAGTGAAAAATCGTTTTGCGTAACTATAACCCGATAGTAGGTTTAAACGAGGACAACGTCGTATTAGAAGGAATGATAAATATGTGTATTTATCGAGTTATCCGGTTTCATGGGCCTCGAGTGTATCATAGAACGTATCTTTGGCACGTTACGCCATAATCCGACGGTATGTTACACGAGAGCGAATTTATGTTAATGAGATTTATGTAAATGCTAGCTCGAAGTTAAAGTAGGTCGGAAATCGATTATGCCAAATTATGATATGTAGTATACCATTATTTTGTATATAAAATTATGATTGTAGTATATATACAATATATATATATTATATTAAATTCAAGTACACTTTCTTCACTCTTTGTAAAATACTTTGTCGAGCTTTAAGTCTTGCATCTAAGGTACATAAAATTTCAGAGATTGCAATGCTGTAAAGTGCATATCCTTAATATACTTTGGAAATGTTCAAGTCAGTATTTTTTATACTTAGAGAGAGTGAACAAATTACAATGAACTTTATATTAAATGAAAGTACACTCTTTTTCCTTAGCGTAGAATATTTTTCCAAGATTTAAGTTTAGCATCTAAAGTATATAAAATCCCAGAGAATGCAATGCTGTAAAGTGCATATCTTTCACACATATCTGTCACATTTTTGAAACGTTCCCGTCACTATTTTTTATAACTTAGAGGGAACGAATTTTAATGAACTTTATATTCAATTAATGTACACTTTTTTGTTTACGTGTAGAATACTTTTTTGACATATAAATCGATCTTAAAATGTTCATAAAATGTCAGAGAATGTAATGTTTTTAATTATGCAGCTTTGCAATTTCTATGAAAAGTTCGAGTAAATACTTTTTATACTTAGGGTGATCGAATTTCAATGATCCTTATATTAAATTAAAGTACACTCTTTTGTCTACGCGTAGAATACCATATCGAGATATAAATTTAGCATGTAAAGTTCATAAATTGTCAGAGAATGCAATGCTATAAATTGTGCATCTTTGCAATTTCTTTGAAAAGTTTTGGTAACAATTTCTTATACTAAAAGTGAATAGATTTTAATGAAACTTGTATTAAATTAAAGTACACTCTTTTGTCATCGTGTAAAATATTTATTCGAGTTATAAATCGATATGGAAATGTTCATAAAATTTTAGAGAATGCAGTGCTTTAAGATGTGTATCATTTTCACAAAAAATACTTAAATCAGATCGTTTTAATCTTAAATTTTATTAATTAAGTAAATTATTTCCTTTAAAAACACATGCTTAATACAATTTTCCATAAATATTTTTTCTCTACACATTTTATAAAATATGTATTATTACATTATTATGTTACAACATATATATATATTTATACATTTTTATGTATAAATGCATTCACAGTATATATACATTCTCATACTAATGTATTTTATTTTGTAATTTATTTTATATATAACATATTTAACGTATTATACATAAAGTATTGATTTTTATATGTATACGTGTATTAATAATCAAATACATTAGAATACACTCACAGATAAAGGAATAGATACGAAGGAGAAGGTCAAAGTCAAACGAGGTAACGAACATCAGCTACGTATACACGTGCTCTATCATTTAGTACGCATAGAAAAACATTTAGGCACTGCCTTATAAGGTAAACAGGAGGGGTGAGGTGACTCGACTACGTCATCACCTCACTTCTCCTCTGGACACCGTTGAGACAGGTATCAGCTAGCTACGCTCCGTGTAAGTAATTATTACTGTCTAATTAAATAATATTTCATTACATAATTTGATATCTAATTAAATCTCATTTGATTTACAGATTGATGCAATCATAATCGATGGTGTGAATGCATTGAAATTAGGTAAGAAGATTTCTAATTAGAATTATATGATCTTATATTTTTCTATGGTTWCACAYAAATTTTTACCATAATCTGTCATTCTTTTTATGGTTTCAGAAAGGCGTATGCAATCATCCCATTGTTTCCAACGTTTCAAAAACACGTTCACCATCGTTTCATGGAAATTATATTAATCAATGGTGGAATACTGGTACAACTGCATACATATACATGCAAGTACATTTATTTATTTGTTTTATTTTATTTTAAAATGGATCTCCGACGCAGCAACCTCCCCGTGGTGAGATCCGGTAACCGATATTGCTTACGGTGTCCATAGAATTGATATGGTGCAACGTAAGCACTGTCGGGCCAATGGCTGACGTTCGGTGCATTAGAAAATTTTAACTTMWCGTTTTATTAATTMATTYTAATGCAAATGAAATGATATATTGAATTAATTATTTAATTACGCGTTGCAATTGTTGTTTAAATTTTATTATTTTAAATTCACTTTATTTATTGTGGTATTAAATTCACATAAAAATATTTCAAGACACATTCAATCGATTCTATAATTAATTGTTCAAATAATTATTTATTGATATTGTACCATGTATAAAGTTTTACACTAATGCTATATCTATTTTTTATTATAGGTATTAACGCAATTAGTATACTTCTGTAAAAATAACCCTACTGCAATTAAATTTATTCTTTGAAAGGTAGAATGCAACGCGATATTTTCTCGTTTGTATTTTATCTTAATTTTTTTATGTAGCTTACAAGTTTGTGGTTGCATCTTTTGAATCATTTTTTTTATTAATAATTAAAGCATATAAAAAATAGTAGCACAATTCCAGAATTTTTGGAATACGTAGTTTAAATAATTGAATTATAAAATGATTAATATATTTTTTATTAGTAACATAATAAATATATAAACAGAAGTACGCTACGACTTGCTTTAACAAAACTTTGATTTTCAGAGCTTCAGTTGCGATTGCGTGCAATGCAATTTTAGAGTCAGTGTTTGTTTCGAAAAATGTTGCACTTTTTGTATGCAATCGCATAGATTGCTTTAAAAGTAATTCAATCGTTATTTAAAATCAATGCAAGAATTTTTTTAAAATATTCTTGTTAAAAAACAATTTGTTCGATACGCGATTAGAATCATTAACACACTTTCGGCCAATTCGGTAGAAGAGGATTTGCGTTTCGATTAAAATATTGTCATGGTCGAAAGTGTGAATTAAAATATCTTCGTTTCTTCTGGATCATCTTTATCAACGAATCTGGGGCTTCGTCTGGATAAATCAACGGTTAGTATTATTTTATAATCTTAATTATTAATTCTCACACATTCATTTTTTAAATCATGATTGTTTTAATTCATGTTTTTTATTCATAAAAAATGTTTTAAATGATATGAAACATAATTAATTTTATTTTGTATTTTTAATTACAGATTAATCATCAATTCAACGATTCAACGATTCAACGATTCAACGATTCAACGATTCAACGATTCATCAATTCAACAATTCAACATTCAACAATTCATCCAATTTAAATCAACTTCACGACATC
>NW_014569838.1:0-1367 GCF_001313835.1 Polistes canadensis
AAATTCGATGTTTGATCAATACAAATTTGTTTAATTTAATACAAATTTGATGTAAATAAAAATAATTTTACTTACAATTAGTAAAAATAATTAAAATCTTTGCGTGACTTACAATGTTTTATAAAACTGATACTCGTATTATAATATAAAAAATAATCAATTTATTCATACATACAATGAATGTTTTTTAAAATTATTGTACGTTTGTTACGTTTATTAGATTTTTGTTTCTAAATTTAGTATGAAAAATAAAACATGTACAAATAAATAAATTAATTAGTTATTTCTTTCGTCTCGAAAAATAAAATTATTAATGAATAAGTATCGTAGGAAAATATTGGACATTAAAAAGAACTAGAACTTAGTTTTGATTAATTGAACATTTCGTAGCTTTATTGGGACTTATTCAGCAACTTAATCCTCCCCTCCCATAAATTGAGCAGACATACATTCTTGTAATATTCAAAAAACTAAACATCTAAACTTCATTATCTCTTAATCCGTTATATTTGAACACTTAAACCAAACTCAAACAACACTCAAACAAATTAATATACTTTAATTATATAATTAATGAGTTTAACTTGAAAGAATTATTTGTAAAGAATGAATTAAACAAATTGACATAAGAAAAATTGTTTGGAAAAATATAAAAAAGGAAAAAAAAAATGAAAAAAAATTAATACAATCAATAAAAAGATAAATAACATTTAATATTACTTTGTATACGTATATAGAAACTATATAACGTTTTGTAAATAGTTTAAGTGAACGAATGGTTGACACGGATGCATATAATATGCATACGGTGCATACGTTGAAATTGTAGTGTCGAGCACTATCTCTGGGAATAAAATAAATAACGATTTCTAACGGTGTAGTGTACTGTTCTTACGAAAGGTTTGCGATTCAAACTAGCAAAAGTGAAACGAAACGAAACGAAACGAAATGAAACGAAATGAAATGAGATGAAATGAAACGAAGATACTTGGAATCCCATAGTTTCCGCACGTGTTCAAGCACGTGCGGACTCTTTCGTTTCAAAGATAGGTATGTACTTACTTACATACATTATATTACATAGATACATATATATATATATATACATACATGGATACAAATAGTATACCTGTATCTTTAAGGAAAGATCGCAAGTCGTGAATCTTCAAAGTGGATAAGGAGATGATGCATTGCTTCGTTGTAGTTAGAACATTCTCTGTATCTTCCCTTTGGATTACTGCTCGAGTATCGATGACGAAAGTTTACTGTGTTTATAACATTCAATATATTATCATGGGAAAAATAATTCTTAAAAACATGTTTCGTGAAAGTTATCATTGAGATAGAAATGTGTGTATGAGATATAA
>NW_014569838.1:2710-4161 GCF_001313835.1 Polistes canadensis
CAGAGATAAAACATTAAACTTGGATTAGATCAAAGTAAATAGTAACTAATACTGACATAATGTTTGCAATTAAATTCCATACAAAACAAAGATATAATTTGCATGTTTCATTGCAAATAAACTTAGAAATACAGATTATTTATTTTGAACTTTAATATATTATTTTGATAAAATGTTTCTTAAAACATGTTTCATGAAAGTGATATAAAAATAGAAAAATATAAGTTAAATATAGATATCATAAATTAATATAAATTTAAGTGATAGTCATATACTAATGAACAACTTTGAATTAAAGATACTAAGTTATTAAACTTAGATTAGATTAGAATAATATATTAGACTCGAATTAGATTAACATTAAACAAACATAATCGAATACATAATGTTACATCTGCACATAAAATCTTTCTGATAAACCAAATTATAATTTGAAAATATTCTTCATCTAGTAGATAACTTTTCTAATTAGATATTCTTAATTAAGACTAAACTTGAAATTAGATTAGATTGTATATAAAAGTATTTAGAAAAAGGGTTTCTTTAATGAAACATCCAGATAAAAAAAAGAACAAAATTAAGAGAATTCCATCGAGAGGGAGTAGTGGTGGGTGCTTAGAGAAAAACACCCATTGATACTTAAAATTCTTTCACCCTATTAGACCAACTATAACCAAAAACTAACATAAAGTATAGAAGAAAAGAAAATGAAGAATAAATTTCAAACAAAAAAGAAGAAAAAATAAGAAGAAGATGAAAGGATAAGAATTTGTCCATTGGATGTTTAAAAATAAAGGAAAGAAAAAAAAAAGGGGAAATTTTGTCTGCTGTTATGGTGGTATACACTCGTGTCGATTTGATCTCTTGGAAGACCATGAAGAAGAGATTTACAGTTATATGTATACATGTGTAGTTATCTATGTAGCTACATAGAAAGTTCCATGGGAAAATAAAGAAAGAGAAAGAAATAGAAACGAAAGAGAAAGAAAGAAATAAAGAAAGAGAAGTGAAGTGAACCCCCGTAGCGTTCTTCTCGCATCGAATAGAAGTCTGAGAGAAGATATCATCTGAAGAATAAGAAGAAGAAGAAGAAGAAGAATAAGAAGAAGAAGTAGATGCGCTTCTTGTACATACGTCTTACAAGCTTATACCGTAATCGTCCCCCATCGTTCTGCATCGAACCTATAGCGTCCATCTTATGCTCGTCTCTCGGTCAAAGTCCTCGTCAAGAAGGGATTTTACCTTATTTTCTTCTTCTACCTTATGTTAGACTACTACTATATACTTCTCTGCTCCTTCTAACTACCGTGATACATAGTAACTGAATTTATCTACGAGTAGTGTAACCATTTCTACCATAAACGATCAACTTTACTTTTACATCAAATAAATTTGCACATTTATACATTCCCAAAGGCAACAAGATTTATATATATATATATATATATATA
>NW_014569838.1:5336-9484 GCF_001313835.1 Polistes canadensis
AAAAGCACATAAATATATTTAACATAAATTAACATATTACATATTAACATTAAAATTAACATATTATATATTAACATTACATATTACATATTACATATTAATTAACATAAATTAACATATTATTAAACATAAATAAATATATTATATGTATAACAATATACATTTAATAATAATATAATAATATAATAAATGCATGATAAAATGCATAACAACATAAAAATAATAACATAATGAAATGCATAATAATTTTTATATAAAACGTAATTTTAACAAACCTAAATATATTATATGCATAAATAAATGTATTAAATGTATAAATATTATGGTGAATCGAAAGTTCGTGAGTTTGTTTTTTCTTTTTTGATTGAAAATGAAAAGAATACCATTCAATTGTAATTAGTGTTGCAATTAACTCGATTTTTTTTTGTAGAAAAAGTGACTTATGCCACTTTCAAAATAAACGGCTCATGTAAATTGTTCTAACGATACACATACATGTATCTTCATTCAACATGTTTTCGTTGAAAATCCTAATCAAAGGGGGTAAAGGGAAAGGGTGAGGAGGGGAAGGACGATGACGATGAAAAGGCGGTTTAGTTATGGTTCTTTTATATCGTATAAGTTACGGACATTAATAAAGGGTAGAAGATCTACGTTATTAACCTCCGTAAGGAAGAAAACATAATGTTATAGATTAGGCATTTTTACGAGTACTTCAAAGAATAATTCTACATTTTGTAGTTAAAGAGAGTAACACTTGTTCAACGAATTTCAAATCGGTTATAATTTCAAAATTCATATGTTTTATTTAAAATTTTTGTACAAATTTTCTTTTGTGAAAATTTGTCGAACGTGACTCGACGTTTGATTTATTCAATTGTTTTACTTTTTTCTTTTTGTTTTTTTTTAAGTAAATAACAAACGAAACGTTGATAAAAGTGTTGATAATTGTTGATAACTGTTGAAGTTATAATTAAATGAAAAATATATAATTCATAGTGCAATGTGGGAGGGAGGGGGTTTAAGAAGAAAAGAAAACAAAAAAAAAACATTCGTATCGTCGATAATTTTTGTCACGAAAAAATCAATGCAAAATTATTTTCTATACTTTTTGTGCGTGTATGATTATTTAGAATGATATCAAAGATAATATATATTATTGCAAAGATATTCGATATCTCTTACAATTGATAAAAATAAATAAATAAATAAACACGTAAGAAGTTATACTTCTTTAACGTACCAAAACGAACATAACCTCAATAACCTCAAAAATAACTTCAATTATTTCGCGTACCAATATAATATTCTACATTTGTCGAAAAAAACGATAATATGATTAAATAAAATGCGAAGATTATTAAATACCATTGATAAAGGTTTTAATTAATATGTACAATCTAATTTATTTATATTTACGAATTAATTCATGTCGTAAATTTGAAATCGTTTTTCCCGCGCATACGTAAATATCTCGACAACTTCGTGGTGTTGATTTTTCGGTCGCATCTAACCTCACTTTCCAAAACACGCAAAAAGAAGTATAATATTGAAAATATAATATATAATATATAATATATAATTCAAATATGTAATATATAATTCAAATATATAAAATATATTTCAAATATATAATATATAATTCAAATATATAATANAGTATAATATTGAAAATATAATATATAATATATAATATATAATTCAAATATGTAATATATAATTCAAATATATAAAATATATTTCAAATATATAAAATATAATTCAAATGTATAATATATAATTCAAATACATAATATATAATTAAAAAAAAAAAAGAAAAAAAAGAAATCAAAATCTGTTATTAGAAAGAGAAGTTTATAAGAGAGACACCTTGTATATAGATCGTCTTTGTGACGAGGAAGAAAGGAAGGAAGAAAAGAAAAAAAGAAAGAAAGAAAGAAAGAAAGGAAGGAAGGAAGGATATATTTTAAGTTTCGGCCACCGAGCATGATCGCAGGCAGCACGTTGCATTCCAATGCAAATAGCTGTTGCCTTCGGGGATGACCGTAATCGTCGCAATTTCATGCTTCTCAGAAATTCAACCTGCCTACACCTCCCCCGCGCTATTCAGATGAATCTGCTACTTTTCTTCCCCCACCCCTTAACTATCTTCCTCTAACTCTGATACCTAAGAGGAACGATAAAACACCCTCGGGTTATTTTCGATTCGATATTTTATCGGCTAAATGGCTGGAAAAAAAAAAAAATCACACGATAAAGTAGAATAAAAAGAAGTAGAAGTAGAAGAAGAATAAGAAAATGATCGAAGGGTATTTTAAAGATCGATGAAAAATCATAGATCGTTTACACACGTCCCTACCCCCTAACCCCAGTCTTAACAGGGCCCCTACCACCCTCTTCCAATCTAAGAGAAGAAAAATAAGAAGAGAAAAAGAAAGAGAGAGAGTTATGTTTGTTTTTAGGTTATGTATCGGCGACATATAAAATCGATCACTCGAATCAGTATCGATCATCGGTAGGAATCAACACGTCGAGTCAACATTTGCCTGATGTCGAGAGATCGAGGAAGAAGAGCTTGTCTGACCGGATTAAAGAATGCTATAGTTGAAGGAATCCGGATTTAATGAGTGTGTGTGTGTGTGTGTGTGAGAGAGAGAGAGAAGGATGTTTGTTTTTTTTTTTTTTTTCCAAAAGAAATCGGAGAACGTACGAAATCTGTTCGGAGAAAGAAGGAAGATTGGGAAAGGAACAAAAAAATGAAGAGTGAGAGAGAAAAAGAGAAATGTTATCTGTGTGCGAGAGTCAGTTAGTCAGTGAGTCAGTCAGTCAGTCAATCTTCTGTTTATTAGAGCGTAGGATCATCGTCAGTCGGATGAAGAAGCATGAAAACGTGCCGTGAAACGAATTATCCGCTAGTCAGATCCGATCGGATTATGCTGTCAAGTTTACGTCCAATGTAATCTGATATATACTATGGAAGATTACGTGTTCTTTAATATTATAATAAAAAAAAACGAGACAATATTGTTGTCTGCTACCCATTTTGATAATCGTCATTATTATTTCGTGTTATTGTAAATGGATTTTCTCAAAAATAAAAATACAAAAAAAAAATACAAAGTAAGAAATATGAACGGGTGTATCTCGAATAATATCTGATGGAATGAATATTTATTTTTTTTTTGTTTGTTTGTTGATAAAAATGTATATTAACATTTTTGTTATTAATTACACGTAGCAGATAATTTAATTTATATGAAAATAAAATAAAGTATGGATATATTAATAGATATTCTTGTGTATCAAGTAATATCTTATAGAATGGAGTATATATCTTTTTATTTTGTTGTGATTAAACAAAAATATAATTATACAATATATATTAAGAGTTTCGTTACTAGCAATGCATATAACGATCTTCAATATAAATACCCTGATTACGAACGATCAACCGATCCGTATATGAGGGTTCTCTAATAACTGAGACAACCGAAACGTAAAATTTTCTGTCAGGAATCCAAAAAAAAGAAAACAAAAATACTTACGTAAAATTATTATAAAAGAGAGAGTAAGAGAAAGAAAGATAAAGAGACAGTAAATCAACGAAAGTTAATGAGAAAAGAAATAATCATTTTTCGTTAAATATTTAAACTATATTAATGCATATAACAATAATAATAAAATTTTTAGTTTACTTAAATATTAGGTACGAAGGGTACGAGAAAACATAATACAATTATATAAAACATTATAATAAATTTTCAAAATAATAAAATAAGTTATAATAAAATAAATAATAATTTAGAAAAAATATAAAACAAATATAAACGATAGAAACCAGAAAACAAAAATTTATCTACACAAATATACGCATTTCAAAAAGAAACCTAATAAACATAAAAATACACACATTGCATACTTTATCTGTCGTAAAAAAAACAAAAACAATATTTAAAAAAAAAAATACTAATCCCCAAATTGAGATAAATATTGATAGAAATAAGGGGTGAGTTAAGCATCAAACAAAAATTGTGAGAGAAAAAAAATAATTAATGTAATGATAAGACACATTGTAAAAATACTTTGCAAATTGTGCAATAAAAATCTGATATATATAAATCATATATTTTAGTAAAGAAATAATCGAT
>NW_014569838.1:9637-16831 GCF_001313835.1 Polistes canadensis
AATTTAATATATTATTAATTATTAAATATATATATTAATCCCCAAATGAAATGATTTATTTGTTTCAGGGTTGTCGGGGCGGTGGTTGTTGGTGCTGCCGTTTGCGCCCGTATTCCGGGATTGGCGAAAAGTCAACGAGAACAGTGCCGAAAAGCACCACACGCGATGCCTGCTGTTGGGGAGGGTGCCGAACTCGGTTTGCGTGAATGCCGACATCAATTTAGGCATCACCGATGGAACTGTTCTCACGTTGCCAACGATCAAGTATTCGGTCATGTCGTGGTAGTTGGTAAGATATTTATTCCAATTCAATATTTATAACAATCCCATAACCCTAAACGGAATCCTACCTGATGATATACGACGGTTAGGTGAGAAACAGGAATGGGGGAAATAGGGTTGAGGAGGGGGAATTTTTATGGGACGGGGGATATATGGTATCATCCTGGGGTAGGAGGGAATGGGGGGATATGGGATCAACCTACGTTCTAACGTTGCTCATCCAAATTTCAGACCACAACCATAAGGAAAAAGAAATTTCTCATTTTTTGTTGTTGTCCAATTTAGGTTTATATCATAGGGAAAGTTATATCTAATCGTATGTTAGAAATTCAAATTAATAAACCGTTAATAGGACCCAAAGACTCGACACGGCACCCCCCCCCTGCCCCCCACCCCACCCCACCACTCTTTCCTTCGCAGGTACTTCATCGAAAAATCTCTTTCGAAATATTTTACCTAGAATTTTATCCGATTAAATACATATTTCAAATCTTTGGTATAATCAACTGCTGTTACTATTACTATTTTACTATTATTTTTTTTTGTTCTTTTTTGATTCCCATAGAAAAAGGGAGAATATATAATATAACGTCGGTTGTTTTTTTTTTTCTTTCTTGTAATAGATGATAGAACGTATTTTAATAATTCGACTATTGGAATGAATTGTTTTAACTCTCGATAGGAAATAAAATTGATATATTATTCATATGGTTACTAATAGATGTATATATGTTTAAAAATAATATTATTTTAATTAAATAATATATATAATTTAAAAATATATAATTAAATATATATGTATATGTTACCGTCAAAGCAGGAAATCAGTCATTGCTAGTAATTCATAAGCATCGAACATAATAATTTGATAATCTATAGAATATCTAATTACTATTTATTTTCTATTACTATTATTAGTTTCGAAAAGGTATTCTACGCGTAGATAAAAGAGTGTACTTTAATTTAATATAAGTTTTATTAGAATCTATTCACTCTTAGTATAAAAAATATTTAGCGAAACTTTTCGAAGAAATTGCAAAGATGCATAATTTACAGCATTGCATTCTCTGACATTTTCTGAAGTTTACATGCAAAATTAATAACTCGAAAAGATATTCTATGTATAGACAAAAGAATTTACTTTAATTTAATATAAAAATCATTAAAATCTATTTGCTAAAAGTATAAAAAAAATTTACCGAAACTTTTCGAAGAAATTGCAAAGATGCATAATTTACAGCATTGCATTCTCTGACATTTTCTGCACTTTACATTTGATTTTCATAACTCTACAAAGTATTCTACGTATAGACAAAAGAATGTACTTTAATTTAATATAAGTTTCATTAAAATCTATTTACTTTTAGTATTTTTTCCTACGTGTAAAATATCTTACCGAATTATAAATCTTTTTACAAAGATTCAGGCTATATTTTCTAGACATTATTTAAACAAATATTCATAGATATTTCTATAGAAATCTATATCTTTTGTTTCTTATCGTATCGGAAGATACACACAGGTTTAAAACTAAATGTTTTTTTTACAAAAAAGAATGAAATAAAAAAGTAACGGAATGGAATATGATTTTTCATTTAAAACAACAAAACCATGTAGATGAAAAAGATGAAGTTAATAAATAGATAAGAATTTATATGGTAGCTTCTGGTCTTTGAAATTTCTCTCTTACGTAGAAACACGCAGTATATATCTATATATATATATTTATATATATATATCTATGTATAATACTTTAAAAATACATACGTATATGCATACGTATATGCATACGTATTACCTTGCATTAATGTACAATGGACTGTGTGCAAAGTTACGACACGACAAATTGATACGAGCGATATCTCTTACAGACAAGATAATCCGGCTTTGGCTCGTGAACGAAATCTGACGTGATCCACTCGTATAAATATCTTTAAACGTGCGTATTTGTTATTCTGACTGCTTTACAAAAAAAAACCAAATTAACAAAAAAAAAAAAAAATAAAAAAAAAAGAACAAGAGAATAGAGATGAATGGGAAGAGAAATAAAGAAATAAGAAAAGAGAGAGAGAGAACGTGTATGTGTGTGTGTGTGTGTTTGTATGCATTTAGGTAAGCCGTATCTTTGTTGATGACGTTCTGGAAACTAAGTAGCTTCGATGCAAGTTCAAAGGGTTCACTTATGCACGGTAATTTCTCATGATTAAAGTAGACACCTTCCTTTTTGTCAAAGATACGAGAATGGGGGGGGGGAAGGGGGAAGGGGGAGTGAGGATTAACGAATGGTGACCAAGTAAATGGAATACTCGCGCGAATAAACTAATATTTGTATGGGTTTAAAATAAATATGTTTAGAAATGATTTATAAGATAAGAATTTTGACACTCTTGACGTTGAATTATTTTTTCATTGTATTATTATTAAAAACAAAACAAAAAGAACCAAAAGATATAAGCAACACACACGTATTAATAATAATAATAATAATAATAATAATAATAATAATCAAATAAAATAAAATAAGAAGACGTGGAATGGGAAAATTAAAATGTGAAATAAAACAAAATTACGAAAAGTAAAAAGAAATACTTGTAACCACGTGAGAGTAGGGCGGAGGAGACAGGGGACAGCGGGGGGGGAGAGAAAGGGGAGGGGGGTTGCAAGTCGGTCGCTAACTTAATTAGTGAAATTAACGAGACCGCTCGACATGTCGTAGCTAACTGAAATACAACTCCGATATTCGTTAGGAAGAAATGATATTTCTTCATCGAGGCAAATACATATCATTTCACGTTGTAAGATAATATTCATTTACGCGTAGGATTATACGCGTTCGTTTTAAAACGATAAAAAAAAGGAAAAGAAAAAAGAACAGACGGGAAGTTACTTTAAAAAACTATTATAAATATACCTACGCGCAAACCTATTAACGCGATTAATTAAACGAAATATAGGATCGTTTAGAACATTTATTTTAACGTGGGAAAAGAAAAAAAAGTAATAAAAGAAAGAAAAAGAAAAAACATTCTTATACAAATCGATTTTGTAATTTTTTTTCTTTTTTTTTTTTATTTTATACCTACAGCGAATAAATAAACGGCCGTGCGATAGAAATTGTATGTAATGAAAAAGAAAATTGAAAAATACAGAGTTTTATTTAAATTAATTAATAATCGGCGTGTGTGTGTGTATTTTTCGCAAATAACATTGTCCCTAACGTTAATTCCCTTCTTTAGATTCTCGTAATTTGTAATTGAAAAAGAAAGTATGCACAAAAAAAAAGAAAAACCTAAAAAGAAATATTTCTCCTCGAACGCAATAGTGAGGAAATCGTAGAGGGGGAGGGGTTAGAGGGGAGAAGGCTGAAACATAAATAATAAATATCATACAATAATAATAATAATATTAATATTAATACATAAGTAAGAGAACACGCAGGAAGAGGTATATACACGTCGAAAGTTTTATAATAATTCAATCGCGTATTTTAAATCGATGACTCTCCTCCTAATATGGTTGAGTTTAATTAAAGACGATTTACTTAACCGTTCGTTCGTACGTACGTTCTTCGTTCATTTCTCGAAATTAAATCGATCTGTACGAATCGATACGAGTAAAACGTTCGACGAACTAAACTATAACCGCGATTACTAACTTCATGCCGTTAATTTCGCGTCGTTGTTGTGCGCGCGCATCGTAAATATCGGCCAACTTCATGCCGTTAATTTCGCGTCGTCGTTGTGCGCGCGCATCGTAAATATCGGCCAACTTCATGCCGTTAATTTCGCGCCAATGTGCGCGCGCATCGTAAAAATTCGCTCTCATTATTATATTGTCTCGGAAACGCGTGCGAAGGAAGTATAACTTTGAAAAAAAAATTAAATAAACCCTCTCCCCGCCCCACCCCCCTCATCTTCTCGTAAAACGAACACGAAAGTTTCGTAATAATGTTTATATAAATAAATAAATAAATAAATGGGAAAATATTAAACTGTAAAAAAAGTTTTGTTTGATTCGTCGTCGTCAATAACGAACGGGGCGAGGGTGGGTGAGTGGGGGAGGAGAGGAGGAGGAGGGGTGGTAGATCAACTTTCGATATTTCGTCGATTCGCGTTGAATAAATTTTCATAAATTAAAATTAAAAACGTTATTTTCGATTATCGAATGTGTTATACGTATACGTTTGAATAAAGAAGGCGGTAAAATAAGAAAAAGAAAAAAGAAGAAGAGGAAGAAGGAGAAGGAGGAGGAGGAGGAAGAGGAGGAGGAGGAGGAGAAAAAGTAGAAGGAGTTAAAAGTAGGAGGTTCCTTTTACGATTGAAGATTACGTGGGCGAGATTTGACTGGAGCTAATCTCGTCAAACGAATCGTACAGATTAAGAGATCCATTACGGTTTTTGTTTGACATATATATATATATATACTAGATTTTCATTTTATTTAATATTATCTAATTGTAAAGATTATATTCATTTTTTAATCAATTGTTATAAAATTTTTTAAGAAAGAAACCTGTCTCTCTCTCTCTCTCTCTCTCTTAATCAATTTTTTCTTTTCTTACCTTTTTCTTTTCAATTATTATTGTTTACGATTATAGAAAAAAAATTTAATTGAAATGAAGACGTTGGATATATCGGTTAACGTTTTATACTTAATGATGATGCTTTCCTAATTGTTTCTGAAATTATTGTGTTGTTTATGGGAAAAATTGTTATTTTTATTATTAACATTTATAAATTGTTAAACGTTGGACGCCCATAATGTTTTATTCATCTGTTAATTTTATTTCAAATTTTTATACTAACCGTGTTATTAGTTTAGTGTCGTGAATGTTTATTATTTGACGTAATAATATTTTTTCCATGTATTTCTCTCTCTGCAACTTTTGTAAAAATATAATATATTTTAATAAGATTAATTATATATTAATTAAAATTTCTATATAAAGTAATATATTAATATTACTTTTTTAATTAATCGAGTATATATTCAACAAACAAAAAGAAATCAATAAAACAAAAACGAAAATTCGAAAATCGAAAAGTCGTACGCAAAAAAACGTGTTCAAAATCCCAATCCGAATTTGTTCCAAAAATTCGAATCTTCAATTTTCTTGTGGTTTCTTATGGTAACACACACACACATATATATATTATTCATAGGTTGAAAGTATAAATTAATTAAAATCTGGTGATAAAAAAAGAAGAAGAAGAAAAAGAAAAAGATATTTACATGATATTTCATTAAAACAAACGTTTAGAAACGCGTTTGAATATAATTTTAGAAAGGAAATAATACGAACGTATATTTCTTCGTAGATATAAATCTACACTGCTGCGATTAAAAAACCCTAAATAAAGATTGAATTTAATTTATAGTATTGGAGATAAAATGGAAGGATCGATTTTATTTAGAAAATTATCGCCGCTTAATAATTTTCTCTCTCTCTCTCTCTCTCTCTCTCTCTCTCTCTCTCTCTCTCTCTCTCTCTCTCTCTCTCTCCTTTGCAATCTCGTTTTAGTTTAACATAAGGTTGAGAAACGATCACGTTTTTATCGACAAATAAATATCCTCAAATAAATCTAGAAAAATGTTCGAACGTTCTCTTTGAACGAATAGAAAGAAAAAAAAGAAAAAAACAGCGAGTGTGTGTGTGAGAGAGAGAGAGAGAGATAAAAGAAGAAACGTTTCGTTGTTTCTTCGTCGAGTGAATCTTTTTTCGATTCGGATAACGTTATTGGCACGAAACAGTTTACGTTAATGCGGTTGGAAAGTCTTATCAATTTCTGCCGAACCCAAAAAACCAATCTCTTCTTCTTCTTCTTCTTCTTCTTTTTATTCTTATTCTTCTATTTTTTTTTCTTTTATCTTCTTCTTCTTCTTCTTCTTCTTCTTATTCCTACCTTTTCTTTTTTTATTTTTATTTGTATTTTTCATTCTGTGCCTTTTTTTGTTTTGTTTTTTTCTTGTTCACTTATCATGGACTCTAACCAATCGAATTGATTTTAAAACACTCGTGAAGTATCCAAAATTTTGCCCTACTCCATTTAAAGAGAGATAGAGAGAGAGAGAAAGGAATTCTTTTAATAAACGAGAAGAATAATAAAAAGAAATTGAAGTTCTCGAATGTCATCGTTGATCTTAGTTTTGACTGGGTTTGTTCGGAAAGGGTGACAACTCGTGTCCAAACTGATCAGATAGTACCTTGTCCTTGTCGAAAGATAATATTCGCATGTCGGAAGAAAGTTGACTCGACCGGTTGAATTAATTTTGAAAAGGGTGCAAATAACCAATACATAACCTCAACAATATATAACTTCAACAATACATAACCTCAACAATACATAACCTCAACAATATATAACCTCAACAATACATAACCTCAACAATATATAACCTCAACAATATATAACCTCAACAATACATAACCTCAACAATACATAACCTCAATAATACATAACCTCAACAATACATAACCTCAACTATACATAACCTCAATAATACATAACCTCACATTTTAATCGTCGTAAAATTCATTTCTTCTATATAAATATATAATATATATTATAATTATTCGACATACAATAAAAATAGTCTAGTTTTATATTCATGCTATATAAAAAGACGTATTGTTTTCATATTTAAAATTATAGGACAAACAGACAGAGAGGATAGGGGTGGGGGTATTTGAAATAATCGCTAATGGTCGAATTTTTGTTCATTTTTGAAACATCAAGAAAAATCGATTAACTTTTGCGTGTTGATAAATTGTAATACAAATTTTTGGAAAACAAAATTATGAAAAGTAAATAAAAATACAAATGAAATGTAATAAAAATGAATAAACTTATATAATATGAACTTATATATTATAAAGAAAAATTATATAGTAATTATTTTAGTTCTTGCAAT
>NW_014569838.1:17232-22323 GCF_001313835.1 Polistes canadensis
GTATAAAATATAATAAAATAAAAGAAAACAAGGTGCAACACATACATCCAACTTTACATATATATATATCAATTATTATAAGTCTTGCAATTTGTCTAACAATAAAATTAAATTTAAATAGTGTAAAATCCACATATAATGTAATATATTATATAATAAAAAAAAATATAATAAAACATAATAAAGTGAAAAAACAAAATACACACACACATTGTACTGTATATATATACAGTACAATTTCAGGTAACATGAAAGAAGTTGTATAAATTATAAAAGGTCCATAAAACTTTAAGAGAAAGAATGAAAGAAAGAAAGACAGACAGAGAAAGAAAGAGAGAAAAATAAATATAAATAAAAGAAATGAAAGAAAGAGAGTAACGTAGTCGTGGATAATTGTATCGTGCTGAACCAAGACTCGATCTGTCTCTGTCGACTTTATCTTACCACTAATTTGTTCGATAGGTCGCCCTCGATACGTGCGACGGCTGCAGAAAACGCGAGATTCGATTCTAAGGAAAATAAATTCTCTATTTCTCTCTCTCTCTCTCTCTCTCTCTCTCTCTCTCTCTCTCTCTCTCTCTCATTATGTATATACACGAAAACACAAAAACCCGCATATATACACGTAAACTTAAATAGTAGTAATAGTACTAGTAGTATAGTAGTAGTAAGTTGGTAGACAGGTAGTTAGATAGGGTAGGTATAGCAATTAACAAAAGTAACGATATATATCGAACGATATCGTACGCATATTTATATACCAACACACATATATATATATTTCTTATTCTAACATGTTATTCGTGTACATAAATTGAATGAGATCTAAATTAATGATATGTATAGGTAATAACTATCCTAGAATCGATTAATCTTTTAACAACAATAAATAAAACTTTGTTTTTCTTCTTCAATAATAATAATAATTTATTTAGTATTTCTCTCGTCCAAAAATTACAATTTTTAATGATAAAATTTAACAGGGAACTTGGACATGAAAAAAGTAGAACTTAGTTTGCAATTTAATCTTTACTTACTAAGACGCTGAACTGTAAAGATTAAGTTGCTGAAGAAGTCCCAATAAAGGGACGAAACGTCCAACTAAATCAAACTAAGTTCTACTTCTTTCATGTCCAAGTTCCCTGTTAAATTTTATCATTAATAATAATAATAATAATAATAATATATAGTATTTTTATATATATATTCAGGATTATATAAAATCGTATTATATACACAGATATTATATGAATATTTTTTTATTTGTAATATAACCATGAATACGTGTGAGCGTTCATATTAATAGTTCTGATTTATGTTTATCCGAACTATATTTACTCTTGATTTGTTGTTTTTTTCTTTTTTTTTTGTTTAAATTCCCGCTAACATTTGTCTAAAGTTAAAACGATGCTCGACGAAAGGAGAGCTCGTGTATATCATAAATTATTTGAGAATTATGCTTGCACATATGTATATATAATACATACATATAAATCGAACAAGTACACAGCTTGCAAGGAACCAGTATTCGGTCTAACTCTTTCTTTTCTTTCCGTTTTCTTTTCTTCTTTCTTCTTTCTTCTTTCTTCTTCTTCTTCTTCTTCTTTTTCTTGTTCTTCTTGTTCTTCTTGTTATTTTGCATATTCAACCGATGATATACACTTGGATACCAAAGAGACAAATTTCCATTTACAACTTGAACGAATTAACATCATTGAATACGATCTAAAATGTTTTCTGACATCGAGTTAACCTCATCTCCATCGGTGTGGTGTGTTAAGCGTTAAACACATAACTAACTTAACAAACAACTCTCAAAACAGTGAAATGTCGTATGAGTTAACGAAGCGTATTGAATGATTTAGATCGTACGGTTCGATATATCCAAACAAATGCTTGGGAGGTTCTCTTATCGTTAACCCCCCCCCTCCCCCAATGCCCAACAAAAAACAAAAGAACAAAATTAAACAGAGCAAAGAAATTTGACAAATAAAGTAAAGTTCGGTAAATTATTTTGTCACCAAGATATAGTTTCGAAAGTATGATAGTTGCATAAAAAGTTTTCAGAACGAAAAATTGCATGGGGGTAAAAATTGGGGACCATAATCGAATCGAATAACAACCATTATTAGAAAATAATTAGCAAAACATAGCATTCCATTTAGAGAAAAAAAAACAAATTTGACATTTAAATCTTAGAATTAATTACACGTAGAGGAAAGAAAAACTGACGTCATACTGTACTCCCGAATTTTTCATGCAACTTTTATTCTAGACAATTTTTCCTGCTAAATTTACTTTCGAAACTATCACGATGGCAAAAGTTATTGACTCACCCTGTACATGTATATAAATATATTGAACTATTTTCAAAGTAAAATGATAAATCACGAGCAGGGTTTAACATAATTAAAATCCTTTTTTATCAAAGTAAGAAATTGTATTAACTTATATACATTTAAGGAAAGAAAAAATACACGATTATACGAGTCCTAACGTTGGATTCGATAAATTATTAAGAACGGTTGAATAAAATAAAAGAAACAAGTATTGATAAATCCTGCAGAGAAATATACGAGGGCGTGTGATTTGAAAGTATTTATATGTGTACATACGTATGTATGTATTTAAAAAAAAAAAAGAAAAAGAAATTCTATTATCCTAAAAAACTGGTCAAAAAAAACACACACACACGAACACGTACACGTACGCATACATACGGTAGCTGATCTATTATTTAAGAAAACGATCTATATAGATCATTTATAAGAGAAGGAAGCTGCCATGAAAATGTAGAATAGCTGGCATCCGTTGAGAGACCATGTGTAATAGGCATAAGTTAGACTAACACTTGCAAGTATTGACGACGTCAAAGGATAAACCAAGTGGTAACTATAAATCATGGTCTCCTAACGTAACGAACGTTGTAAACGAGCTACGACCATAGATCTCTTACCAGTTTAACTAATCCTTAGACGACCCCCCGTAGTTCTATTCCATAATATCCAGTTGACTACAGGTTCTATCATATATAGCAAGACCTTCTTTGCTCTATTAGGCGACTAACATTATTTTATATCAAAAGATCTTATACACCACCTGCCACGTAAGAACGAGAAACTCTGATCAAGTAAAACTCACCTAAATCCACCAGGATATTTTAACATTACTAATACATACAATCATCTTATGTTATATGTAAGTATACGTCATTGATTGCAATACATACATTGTACATCTCATTGATTATTTTTTCATGATATTATTTTCATTGCAATACATGCAACAGATGCATCATTGATTATATTTATAACCTCATAATATTTAAAAAGTTATTCTATACGATGTTTAAATGATTTAAAATAGATTTTCATTTTACTATACCAAATTTTGTCAATGGAACTAAATCTATTTATAAGATTTAATTGTAAGTATTATAAACTATATTATACTATACTATACTATACTTATACAATATGTATACTTACATATACATATGATGCATCACTAATTATTATCATCTCTTATTATCATTTCATTGTATAATTCTATACAATATCTACCTAATTAAAAATAGATTTTGATTTGACTATACCAAATTTTGTCAATGGAACTAAATCTATTTATAAGATTTAATTGTAAGTATTACAACCTATATTATACTATACTATACGTATGATGCATCATTGATTATTTTCAATTCTTATTATCATCTTTTATTATCATCTCATTGTATAATTCTATACAATGTCTACCTGATTAAAAATAGATTTTCATTTTACTATAACAAATTCTATCAATAGATCTAAATCTATTTATAAGATTTAATTCTAAGTATTATAAACGAAAACATAATTTATAAGAAACGAATTTATCTTCTCCCACAGTGAATTCGATATCATCGTATCTTTGATGGTGGTCCTATACGAAGAACAAAGAATACCAAGTCAAACGTATAACATTACCCCATCGATGTTTTCTTGTATCTTCTTTCGAACCAACAACACTACTACCATCACCACCCCCCTGCCTTAAATCCCCTCACTCGTTCATCTTTCTTTCCTGATTTCTCTTTCCCCCCCCCCTCCCTGTTCATTCGTATTTTTCTTTTTTTCTTTATCGATAAACAGAATCCCACAATGTCATCAATAAAATTAATTTTCGTACAATCCAATTGAATAAAAATATTCAAATCAAATTGAAAATAATCAATCATTCATTTAATGGATGTTTATTGATACCTCGTTGTTCGAGATTAATTGTGAAGTTAAACTTATAAAGGTAGTAAAAAAAAAAAAAGGTTTTTTCGATCATCCTACTAACTGTGAAATATATTTCGTAAGTTCAGACTAAAAAGATCTTTCTCCAACCTAGTTTTAAGAAAATACATACGTATACACATACCACCAACTCGTTAGGTATCTTTCTTCGACTCACGAACTATCAACGACTACCAACGGGCCGTCGTTTAATTTGATTTACGCGAGTAAGCACGTTATTAATCATATCGCGGCATGCTTATAACTCACGAGACGTCTTACGTGAGAGAAAACATAAGGAGTAGGACGTATATATGTATGTATCTATATATATATATATATATATATATATATAAGTATGTACAAGAAAGTATATACCTTCAACGAGAAAGAGAGAAAGTATCAACTATTATTCATTTTATTATAAATACAAAAGAAAAAAACAAATCTAATTGTGTAAACACACACAATATGCCATGTAGAATTTTCATTGGAAATAAATCAAATCATATTTCTATCTAATTTTTATCTATTTTGTTTTTAATAAGAGACTAGCAATGATGTTTGTTATTGATATATATAATAGAATAGAATAAGCAAATATTTGTGAAACTTATTAAAATATACAATGATACAATCAATGATCAAGTATACTATTCTAATAATATATATATAATAGAATAGAATAAGCAAATATTTGTGAAACTTATTGAAATATATAATAATACAATCATGGAACAAATATACTTTTCTATAACAATATATATAATTAAATAGAATAAGCAAATATTTGTGAAACTTATTAAAATATACAGTAATACAATCAATGATC
>NW_014569838.1:23223-24217 GCF_001313835.1 Polistes canadensis
ATAAGCAAATATTTGTGAAACTTATTAAAATATACAATGATACAACAAATGATCAAGTATACTATTCTAATAATATATATATAATAGAATAGAATAAGCAAATATTTGTGAAACTTATTGAAATATACAATGATGATAAACACAACAAATATTACAATGACAATTATATTAGCAGAATGATAATCGTCTCCTGTTAGGAATGTTTTGCACTCCCCCTCACGTGGAATTTGTATTTTCGAGAAATATTTCAATACCAATCCTCGACCACGTTTCTTATCTTAACTTTTTCTACGCGATGATAAAACATTCATAGATAAATAATAATATTATTAATGAATATTAATGTTTCATACTTGTACTCGAGGATTAAAGATAACATTTTTTGTTATCCTTTCTTTCTTCATTTAAATATCTTAATAAAAGAAGAAAACTCATGGACAATTTTCAATGTACACGCATGAGATTTATTTTTCTCTAATTTTACATATACATATTACAAGATTTATGGGGATAAGATGGGGTGGAGGACAGGGGGTGCTGAAGGTAGGGAATTCTTAACGTAAATCCAACTATTAAATTAAAAATGTTAAATCAAGAAAGAAAGAGAGAGAAAGAGAAAGAGATAGATAGATAGAAGAAGAAGAAGAAGGGATTATGATGAGGAGAATAAAAAGAAGAAGAAGAAGAACATGTTCTTTTCTCGATGAAACCAGTTCTGTAGAAGGTGTGCTTGGATTTAGAATCGATTTCTTAGCACGATCCTGGCGATTTACGTCTTTTACCTATGCGTATAGTATCTAAGGAAACTTTTACCATAACTACGTATAATAATAATAATAATAATAATAATAATAATAACTGTAACGATCGCTAATCCGTGGAAGGTTCTGTCGATGATCTTACTAACGAAGAGAATAAAAGAAAAGAAAAATCCCGAGAACGAGAAGAAACTATAACAAAAGAATTAATAAAATAGCATTAAGGGGATTGGTCA
>NW_014569838.1:24290-25243 GCF_001313835.1 Polistes canadensis
TATAATTTTCCTTTGGAAAAATTGATTTATGTTACTGATTTATCTTAATTTATTTTTTTTTTTTTGATTAAAATTATAATATAATTAATAATATGATAGTTATTTTGTCACGCGTTAATAAACGCAAATAAATTTTTAATCATTTATGCGATTTTTGATTCGTAGTAAGGAATACATATAAATATATATATTTAAGATATTAAATCATATAACGAAATGTATCTGAACTTGGGACCTTTCTTTCTTTCTTTTACAGATATATTATATGTAACCAAACAGAAAAACAAAAAATAAGAGAGAGAGGGTGGGGATGAGGGGAGGGATGAAAGAAAAGAAAAAGAGAGAGAGTAGAGAAGGAAATAAAAGAAAAGAAAAGAAAAGAGAAAAGGCACAGATAAATTTTTCTCACGGCGAAATAAAGATCTTGTCGGACACGAGGGGGTACAAGAAGAAACAACCGTACCTGGTGGCAAGACACGCGTGTTTACTAAGATAACCTCGGCTTTCAACGACCGCTTCTCTTCTTCTTCTTCTTCTTCTTCTTCTTACTCTTCTTCTTCTTACTCTTCTTCCTCCATCATCTCATCCTTTTCTCTGTGCACCCACACATTGTAAATTTGGTATTTTAGGTAGAAGTCTCTTACTCAAAGTTAAAGAAAAAATGATTGACAAGAAGAGAAAGAAATCTAAATTGCTATAGTTTCATTATTAAATATCATTTGTAAACAAAAAATATCATTTATCTATCTTTATGTTATATCTAATATCATTTATTTAAAAAATAATATATTTTTAATAAATTAGTTATTTATCGCGACCCCAAAAATAAAAAAAATTAATAATAAATAGATATCACAGGGAAGTTGGATAAGGTAAACAAGAAATCATATTATCATGTTTCGATCTAGTTGAAAATTTTCGTTAATATCGATTTATTTAATGTTTTGATGAAC
>NW_014569838.1:26338-30574 GCF_001313835.1 Polistes canadensis
ATGTGATATCGATTTATTTAGTGTTTTGATGAACTATATATTTTTGAGGTTATATCTTTATAGTTGTTGAAAATGTCCCAATAAATGAGATGAAACATTCGACTAGATCAAAACACGATGTTCTGAATACTTTTTTACCTTCCCTGTGATATCTATTTAATATTTTTAATATATTCGTGAGATAATTTTGATAAACTATTATATTATTATCAAACAATAATATTTATCTGTTTTTCGTTAATATTATTTTATATTCGTTATTATTCATTTATTTTCTCCCCCCTCCCCTCGAGAAGATTATCAAGTTAAAAATCGAACGAAAAACGTTAGAATAAAATAGAAAACTCTATAAAGGGATAGTATACTATAACTATATTTTCCCTTCTTTCACTTTGTCTTTCTCAGCTACTTTTAAAGTATCCGATGGTTATTCGAGAATGAAAGTAACTCGAGTAGATTGAAATAAGAATAAGAAGAAGAAGAAGAAGAAGAAAAAAATAATAATAAGAGACTATTAAAACCTTCTGGTTTCTCTCAAATCAGGGGATGATCGTTGAAAAATGATTTTTGAAAATGATCAAACTACGTGCAATAATATTTAATTCTTGCACGAACAAATCAAGGAATATTTTCTATAAAACATCGAATAAAAGTTGAATATTAAACAAAAGGAAAAGAAAAGGAAAAGAAAAAAAAAAACACAGAGAGAGATAGAAAGAGAGAGGAAGAAGAAGAAGAAGAAGAAGAAGCTGACTATCCTGCCAGATTGAATCATCTTTCGGACGTCTTCGCGATCTCTCGACCGTGATAAACTCGAAATAGAATTTTTCTCTTTGTCGAGAAAGGGAACGATAATATTACAACACGTACGAAAAGAGGAACCTGAGAGGAATATTTGATTACGATCGGTACGATACAACAATCCTTTCCTCGTTAGAGCTTCAATATAATCATCTGTGAACTATATAAATTATCTTCAAGAAAAACAATTAAATAAAATAACAATAAATCGTAATGGAATTAGATAAAACTTTATTATTACTATTATTTATTATTATTATTAATGTTGTGAAAAATTTATTCGTATTTGCGAAGAGAAATATTATTGATAGGAGAGTGTTAATACAACTTAAAATAGAAAACAAAAACAGAAACTATGAAATATAAATTTACCGAAGTGTTGTTTAAAAAGAAAAACGATAGAAATGTAATGGAAACGTGTGTAGATTTTAAACGGCGAATACTTTAACGCGCGTAAAAGTTAAGAGAAAAAAAACTTTTCTAAAACATTTGTGTATAATTATCCATTAACTGTTTAAACACGAAGAAAATATTAAACGACCCAGAGAGAGAGAGAGAAAGATGGTCTCTTCATAAAGCTATTTTATTATATTACAACTAGAAGAAACGCGTATAGAATAATTCACATATGCGTAAATATGAAAAATAAAAGAACAAAAAAAAAAGAGAAAATAGAGAGCAGCAAAGAGAACAAACGACGAGGAGTCTCGAAGAAACGAGCTCTCTACGTCCTTTCAAAGCATACTAACGTGTCAGGATCGTTTCGTTCCAGTATTTTACTACCTTTACCTGGCTGCCATTCGATCCCTTATATACCTCTCGCTTCTCTAATTAACGATGGATCAATTAACGTCTTCTCACTTTCGTAGACCCTAACAGATACCTTCCGATGAGTAATATATACACATAATAATACATATACCGAAAAAAACGTGATATTATTTTCCTTTTTTTCCTTTTTTTCCCTTTTATCATAAAGAAAATCATTTTTTTATATATATATATATTAATAATATAATAAATGTATCACAGGGAAGTTGGATAAAGTAAAAAAGAAATCAGAATCGTTTATTGGGACTTCTTCAGTAACTATAATATATTACATAACCTTAAAAATACATATATAGTTTATCAAAACATTGAATAAATAATTATTAAAGATTACCTTGATATCGTCTGAACATTGATGATCGAGATAATCTTTAATTACTATATGTTATTAAATGTTTTGATAAAAACAATGAATTTTTAAGGTTATGTAATATTTTATAGTTGCTGAAGAAGTCCCAACGGAGGGACGAAATTTTCAACAAGATCAAAACATAACGTTCTGATTTCTTTTTTATCTTGTCCAACTTTCCTGTGATATATTTATTAATAATTTTATTGTTTTGACGAAATAAACAACTAATTGGACTATATATATATACATAGTATATATATAATATACAATTTTACATGAACATTATTATTATGATTTAATTATCAATATACTTGTCACAGAAATAAATATTATTAATATAAGTCTCAAAGGGAATTTTGGACGGTTGTTAAATCTTATGAACAATTTATTTAAAACCAGTTGTACGTTTCATCCCTTACTTGGGACTTCATAAGCAACTAAACAATTTTTTTATTATGACTTGTTAATCTATATAAAACATTACAATAAATTACAATAATTTTGTTACCTCGATCTTTACAGTTCACGTGTCAATATACATAATATCTTTCTTACAGAGTCATACATTTCAATAATACTTAACATATTACAATACAATTGTTTTCCTAAACACCTTATCTTATCACACGTAATCAAATACTGATTCTATCTAGACTAGTGTTTAATAATCTAGGTATCTTCAGTATTATTATGTCTTTTTATTCTTTTTTTTTTGTCAAGATACACACATACACAACTTGACATTAAATCATATATTTTTGTTTAGCATTTTACCATTGGGACAATATGCTAAAAGATCACCTAACAGCTTTATTTGCAACCCCCTTTTTCTCTCGAGTATACATACATCCCATATATACATACTCGTTCACTCGAAAGTACGCAGTTAGGATGTTAAGGACGTGTCGTAAACGGACCTCTTTGTCTTTAGAAAAACGAACGCGAAAAGAGAGAATTGGAAATAAAGAAAGAAATAAAGAAATAAAGAAAGACCCGCGTGCATATATTTATTTGTACCATATCCACTTCTCGTGTTCTACGCTCGAGCATGCCGTGAATTATGACTTTTCGCGACTAACAAACGCTTCCTCTTGTTCAACCATGCGTAGGAAGATTTCTTTTCTTTCTCTCTCTCTCTCTCTCTTTCTCTTTCTCTTTCTCTTACATATACATTTGTAATTATTATCGTTAACCGGATCTTTATAAATTTCATTTGTTTTTATTTTATATAAAGACAACAATCTACAAAACTCAATTCGTGATGTTATTATCATACTAATAATCATCATCATCATCATCATCATGATCATACTAATAATCATCATCATCATCATCATGATCATCATCATCATCATGATCATCATCATCATGATTATCATTGAGAAAGGGATTAATCTATTCGATGCTGAATAAACTTTGAAGTGATACATACCTTAGATTCGAATTTAAATGTGATTGACGTATGTCATGGCAACAAACCATAAATGTGAATTATCATCATCATCATCATCATCATCATCATCATCATCATTATGATCATCATCATCATCGTGATAATCATTGAGAAAGGAATTAAAATCTAATAATTCGTTTCTATTCGATGGTCAATAAACTTTGAAGTGATACCTTAGATTCTAATTTAAAAGTGGTTGACGTATGTCATGGCAACAAACCATAAATGTGAATCGAGTCTGACATATACAAGAGAAAGAAAGAAAGAAAGAAAAAAAGAAAGAAAGAGAGAGAGAGAAAAATAAGTTGTGTAGGTGTCGGTTATGATGATGAAAAGAAAAGGAAAAGGGGAAAGAAGAAAAGATTGAACACGACGGAACGAAGCCACGATATAACTCTCATTCAACATGGCAAACGAGTTGAAGGTGCTCTCTCACAGTAAAAGAAAGGAAGAGAGAGAGAGAGAGAGAGAGAGACAGAAAGAGTAATTAATCGTACACAAGTGCGAAATATCTTATGTGGAAATTAAAATGTGCTAACTCTCTTTAAACGTGGGCGTTTATAACGATCGTGTTTTCTCACACTATTATTATTATTATTATTATTATTATTATATATATTTCACATTAATTTTTCATTTTAATGAATAACAAGAAAAATAGATTAATATTTTTATTGCATTTTATATTGTATACTATAATAATAATTGTTGTATTCTATAGACACAAAGATATGAAGTAATATCAAAATGAAGAGATATATAGATTTGGTCCATAACTATGCTAAAAATCTAACACACA
>NW_014569838.1:31161-33776 GCF_001313835.1 Polistes canadensis
ACAAAGATATGAAGTAATATCAAAATGAAGAGATATATAGATTTGGTCCATAACTATGCTAAAAATCTAACACACACACAAGAAAACATTTAATTAATAAATGAAACTTGGATAGGGGATATAATCTTTTCTATWTCTATGTATAATGTATATATGATTATTTAAATATATATGTATTGTTTAGACAAAGGTATGAAGTAATATCAAAATAAAAAGATATATAGACTTGATCCATAATTCTGTTGAAAATCTAACACACACATTAGAAAACATTCAATTAATAAATGAACCTTGTGTAGGGGATAAAATATATTATATACCTATGTATATATGATCAGATATTATTTAAATATATATGTATTGTATAGACAAAGGTATGAAGTAATATCATAATGAAGAGATATATAGATTTGATCCATAACTCTGTTGAAAATCTAACACACACAAGAGAACAATCAATTAATAAATGAACCTTGTGTAGGGGATAAAATATATTATATACCTATGTATATATGGTTAAATCTTATTTGAATATATATGTATTGTATACACAAAGGTATGAAGTAATATCAAAATGAAAAGATATATAGATTTAATCCATAACTCTGTTGAAAATCTAACCAGAAAAAATTGAATTAATAAATGAACCTTGTGTAGGGGATAGAATATATTGTTATACCTATGTATATATATATATATATGATTAAATATTATTTGAATATATATATTCTAATATATCGTAATTGTGTGTATTCCAGGAAGCAGAGAGGCAGCTTTCACGTACGCGATAAGCTCGGCTGGAGTTACATACGCGGTAACCGCAGCTTGCAGTCGCGGCAATATCACGGCTTGCGGTTGCGAACCGGCTATAAGGTAAACCGACGACTTGGCAGGCTCTTGCTGTCGTCCCTTGCGAACATATTAACGAGATTACCTGTGTTACTTCTTTTCTTCTCTCTCTCTCTTTCTCTTTTTCATTCATTCATTCATTTTTTTCTTTGTATTTCTTTTTCCATTTCTTTCTCTATCTAGTTTGATATTATACACATACCTTTGACTTTAAATGAAAATAGACGAATATATAATCAGTGTCCTTTCGTTTAGCAGGACGAGAAAGGAATTAGCTCCGAATGGTTGGGAATGGGGAGGTTGCAGTGCAGACATCACTTATGGAATGAGGTAGGCGGATTAATTAAAATCATTTTACGTTTCATTATGATATCTGCTTATGCATATCTTATTCATGCATGTCATGCATGCATGCATGTATGTATGTATCTATCTGTATATTATAGATCTATTTATAAACAATTTCTTTCTCTCTGTTAGTTTATTAATATTTCATATGCATATGTTTGAAACTTGAAATTTTTATTATTACAATTTGTCTATAATTTGTAAACTAAACTAACTCTGATATAATTATGTAAAGAAAATATGTTTAATGGAATATTTAATTAACGATTAATTGATTACTTTCTTTTTATTTTTTAGTTTTCAATTGTTATTAAAAATATTCAAAATATTATATATTTATATATAATTAATGTAATATAATGACAGGTTCGCACGTAGGTTCCTGGATGCAAGAGAAATAGAAGGCGATGCTAGAAGTCTGATGAATCTTCATAATAATAAAGCTGGAAGAAAAGTTAGTGAATCTATAATAGAATTAAATAAATAAATACAGTGTATAAGGATCATAGTTCCTTTCCCCCGAGTAAACAAAGCACAAGATTTGAATAATTTATAAAAACAGTTGATATAGAACAATCATTACAATACTTTAACACCAATCCTAAATTTTGTTCTGCTCTTATGTAAAACAATAATTAAAAATCATTTGAATAATTATTTATTGAGTATAGTGTACATCAAATATCAGAAAGTTATTTTGGGGAAAGTTACTTTCATTTCACTCTGTATATACATATATACAGGGTGTCCCACATAACTATAGTCACGATTTTTCAAGTACTTGCGATAACCTGACAAAAACAATACTTTAAAACCGTTTTTACCGTTTCTTTGAAAAGTTTCGGTAAATATTTTTTATACTAATAGTGAATAGAGTTTCATGACTCTTATATTAAATTAAAGTACTCTCTTTTTTTTATGCGTAGAATACTTTGTCGAATTATAAATCAATTTGCAAAGGTTCATAATATGTCAGACAATGCAATGCTGTAAAATTGTACAACTTTGCTAATTCTTTAAAAACTTTCGGTAGATATTTTTTATACTAAGAGTGAATATATTTTAATAATTTTTATATTAAATTAAAGTACACTCTTTTATCAACGCGTAGAATATCTTATTGAGTTATAAACTAATCTGCAAAAGTTCATAAGATATCAGAGAATGCAATACTGTAAATTGTGCATCTTTGTAATTTCTTTGAAAAGTTTTAGTAAATATTTTTTGTACTTTTAGCAAATGAATTTTAATGATTTTTATATTAAATTAAAGTAGACTCTTTTGTCTACGCGTAGAATACCATATCAAGTTATAAATTTAGCATATAAAGTTCAGAAAATGTCAGTGAATGCAATGCTGTAAATTGTGCATATTTGCAATTTCTTTGAAAAGTTTCGGCCAATATTTTTTATACTTTT
>NW_014569838.1:35218-53672 GCF_001313835.1 Polistes canadensis
AAATTGCAAAGATGCACGATTTACAGCATTGCCTTCTCTAACATTTTTTAAAGTTTACATTTGATTTTCATAACTCTACAAAGTATTCTACGTGTAGATAAAAGAGTGCACTTTAATTTAATATAAAAATCATTAAAATCCATTTGCTAAAAGTATAAAAAATATTGGCCGAAACTTTTCAAAGAAATTGCAAAGATGCACGATTTACAGCATTGCATTCTCTGACATTTTATGAACTTTACATGCTAAATTTATAACTTGATATGGTATTCTACGCGTAGACAAAAGAGTATACTTTAATTTAATATAAAAATCATTAAAATCCGCTTGCTATAAGTATACAAAATATTAAAAGTATATTCACAGGAACAAATCGTATTTATACTAACAGTGAAAAGGTTGATATGTTGCTAATATTTGGTGAATGTAAAAGGAATGCACGTGAAGCAGTATTTCTTTGTCATGTTATCGCAAGTACTTGAAAAATCATGACTAGAGTTATGTGGGACACCCTGTATATACATATACATATATATATATAAATAAATTTTAAACACTGACAAAGATCTGCGAGAAAACGTAGGTTTGATAATGAACTCGTCGTCTCGTTTGAAAGGATTAACGATAATGATGCATTTCGATCGATGGTTGATTTACAATTGCTTGACAAGATAATAATCTTAGTAATGAGCTGTACGTTTATTTACGTCCTTATTTTAACACGATCTACGAACACTTATAGATCTTGATTTATCGAGCAATAACTTGTGTGAACGGTCAATCATCGAGAAAATTTCACGTATATATATATATATGTATATGTACACGTTTACTCTCATATTTAATGTATATACATATGTACCGATAATTATGACAGCGAATCAAGTCAAAAAAATTGGAAAAATGAATAAATCATAAAATAAATTTGTTTTTCATTTTTTTTTCTGACTTATGCTACCTGCTATCATAATTATCAGCATATATGTGTAATTATAGATAAATATGCATTGAATCTAATTAAAAGTTGTCTTTACTAAATTAAATCAAAGAACAAGAAAAATAATTACAGTAAATTCCTGTATAACATGAGTTCTTAAAACACGTTGAAGATAATATTACGACTAGTTTTGTCCTATAATATGGAATTCTCGTACAACGTGATATATATATATATGTATATATATATATATACAATATAAAATGTAGAAATTATCCTGCATTTAAGAAATAAAATTTATTTCGAGATTTATACGCCTTAATTTTTTTCATCGTTAACAATAAGTTTGCTGTTTCGTAATTGTTTCTTTTTTTAACTATTAATTATTTTCGAACACTCTGTCATTCAAAATAATTTTGCGAGAAAAAAAGAAAAAGAAGAAAATATTCTTTTAATATTTATATCTCTAATAATATAAAAGATAATTTAAGAAATGTAACAAAATCTTTTTAACAGAACAATATTCATTAAACAATGCAATTTATCTTATAAAAATTAATACATACAATGTATAATAAATTAATTCGCGCGTTTTTATACGATATATAATATAATTATTATTGTTATAATAATAATAATAATATTTTGTTAATATTTTAGATCGTGAAATCTCTTCTTCAGACAGAATGCAAATGCCATGGAGTATCAGGTTCCTGTACAGTGAAAACATGTTGGAGAACATTACCTAGTTTTCGTCAAATTGGTGATGCCCTTATGAAAAAATATTATAGAGCTAAAGCTGTCGTTGCTATCATGCCTCCACCACCACCCACTAGCCAAGTAATGATCGAACATATTCTTCATCATAATTTCAATGAAAATTAATCATATCTTCCTTCGCACCCTMCCTCTCTCTCTCTCTCTCTCTCTCAATTCTATCCAATCTATTTTTCTATAAATATGATGAAATACATAATTGTTTAAATACATTATTCTATAAATAAAATGAATTACATAATTGTAATAATTATATTTTCAGATTTCTGAAAGTATATCGCATTCGGTTTCAACAGAAGAGATAACACCTATTCTCGGTAACGATGCTAAAACTCAAGGGAAACAAAACGATTTTGTAAAAGCGCGTCGTGATCAGCAACCATCAAAAAAAAAAAAAAACGGTATTAAATCGAGGAGAGCCTATTTGGCGTTGAAAAGGAATAAAGTTAGTAATGGGGGAAGTACTACGGTGTCTAAAAAGATGCCGAAGAGAAGCGAACTGGTATTTCTACAACCATCGCCAAATTATTGCGAACCAGATTTGGTTTTGGGTAGTTTAGGTACGCAAGGAAGATATTGTAATCGAACGAGTAAAGGTAAATTTCAAAAGAATGCAGATTAGTTTGTCGATAACTTTTTTTTTTTATGAAATATATAATAATAATATCTAACGTATAACCCTCACATACACACACATAAACAGATATGTTCCTGATTTGATTTTTTGTTTTTGATTTTAGGAACCGATGGATGTGATTTGATGTGTTGTGGTCGTGGTTATAACACACATCAATTTACTAGAACTTGGCAGTGTAGATGTAAATTTCATTGGTGCTGTCATGTATATTGTGACACGTGTACCGAACGTACGGAGGAATACACTTGCAAATGATGTATAAATATATATATATATATATATTTATTTTTTGGTTTCTTTGACGTAAAGTATCTATTAAAAAGATAAATATTCGACGATTATATCTCGACTGATCTCGATGATATTATTTTTGTATTATTCGTTCGGCTAATCTCTGCTAAATATTACACGATATAATCCTCGCTAAAATACAAATTAACAACAACAAATTATATACGAGTGAGATTTACCTGTGTAAGTAAACACGCTAGTAGAAAAGTAGTTTCAACAAAAAAAATTTACTAAATGATTTAATGACAAAAATATCATATCAATTTATTGCACTATATAATTGAGAGCTTAATAATATTATTCTCTCTCTCTCTCTGTCTTTGTGTCTTATTTTTAAATGCATTACATAAATTATTATTTATTTTTTACCATAGGTAGAATATATATTTAAAATATATATATATATATATATATAAATATATATAGATAATTTTAATGTATTTAAAATAAACATAGCTGTAATCCAGATTTGGGTTACGTGACGATAAGCGTATTAAAAAATTTCTATCTATTTTTGTGATAGAGCATTAAAGAGCGAGAGAAAATAAAAGTAAATTCATGTATAAAAATATATTCATTATTTCTTTCTAACGTTTTTTACTCGTTCAGTATTATAAAAAAAAAAAAAAAGAAGTAAATAAAAAAGTTTAATATAATAACTTTTTGTACTATTTTATATACATGAGTTTACAAAAAATTTCATAGCAAATTCATATCAAAAATATATATATATTTATATATAATATTGTCAATATTGTAGCAAATGTAACTTATGTGTTTGATCGTTTAGCATAAACTTTATAAACTATATATAAAAATAATAATCGTAAACTGTGAAATTCGATATGAATTGTAATTAGTATTTCTTTTTGTTCATACTTTATATACTTGAGTTATAATAAAATATTAAGTTTTAGCTTGATTATAAATATTTTCAGCTATAAATAAATATTTTTGATATTGTGCGTACGTAAAAAAATTGTTATGCAACCTATTTATGCGAGCCCCTCTTTGTAATTCCGATACAAATAAAGTTATTAAAAGAAAAAGACAAAAAAAAACAGTACGTCGAAGAACTTTATAAAGCGTTAAGAATTTCTTGCGCTTCTTTTTTCGATTGAACATCCCCATGATCAGTGGTTGGATATTCCGTGGTCAATTTTAAATATTTTAAAGCATCTTCTTTTCTACCTAATTTTAAATAAGTTTTTGCTAACATAAGCAAATTGAGACTGTAAAAATTAGGACTCATTTCTTCTGCCTTTTCAAAATACGTTAATGCCTCTTCGAAGGACGAATTCGGAGGTTCTCCGAATACCAATGATGCAATTTTTCTTTGATACCAAGCTAAATCAGATACATGATAACACCAAGTGCCGAGCATGTACAAAATGGTAGCGTCCTTTGGATTTAATTCTATTGCCCTCTACGATAAAAAATAAGAATGACACATTGCGATGATATAAAAACAAAAAAAATTCGATACTATATATATAAAATAGATATAACATAAATATCGTACAAGCATGTGCTTCTTAATGGTGTATAATTGTTGTATCCTTGACTTCATGCCTTCCAAAGAGCTTTTACTATCGAGTAATATTGCCATCCACTTTTGTACAGCGTAATGATCCTCTTTGATACTAATTGCAGTTTGTATATAATCGTAAGCTTCTAAAATCATTTTTTTGGCTTCCGATTCGTCAGCTGTCTTTGACAATTTGTACAGAACCCTACTTAGACGCCACAAGATCTCTACATCTCCGTTATGCTAGGTATATATAAAAATAAATAAATAATATCTCATGGAAAAGTATTTAAAAGCGTTTGATATTACACATGTAATTCCATTATACCTTGTAATTCGACAAATGATCATACAACTGTTCGTACAAGCCTTGCTCGTACAAAACATCAGTTGTTACAATAAACCCTTCCTTTGCAGTAATTTCCTTTACATCGTTATTATTATTATTATTATTATTATTATTATTGTCTTTATCTTTATCTTTTTCGTTGGCAGATTGAAAAATCCAAAGCCCCATAGTAGCAGGTGCTACATAAACCAATTTATTAAAGTTACGTTTTTTATTCTGTTAATAAAAAAAAGAAAGAAAGTCAGAAACATTAATATTTACAAATTATTGTTATTTTATTGTAAGAGGAAAATAAAGGAATAATTTGATTACCCTTTGTACTGTTACTAATGCAACTTTGTACGTATCAAATCTTTGACATATGTTGATGGAGGTTAGAAAACGAAAAACTTTCCACGACATTGTTAAATATTAATCAATTCAAATTCACATCAAAATTATCCAAAATCACATAAAATATATTCTTTACTTACTTATATACATATACTTATATTTTATATTTAAGAAAAAAAATATTATACAAACAAGAGAGAAAATGAGAAATGACAGAACAAATAAACTATGTAAAGAAATAACACATTAAATTCCTACTTGATTTTTACTAAAAATGAAAATAATTTAATTTACACAGAGTAAAAGAAATAATTGACAATAATTGAACACTAACCAAAGTAAACATTTACAAACAATTTACGAATTAAAAAATAATGACATACCAACAGTCAATAAAGCAGATTACTAATATTGATAATACTCATCCAGAGTTGCCAACCTCAGTTATCATCCACTGTTGCCAACGTTCTTATGCAATATCGATTTATTCAATAGTATCGATTGTATCGATAACTCGATCCGCTTATAACTAACACACAGATGAGGGATTAAAAAGTGTGAGTTCAACTTACTAACCATGAGTTCACACCACACATAGGAAAGGTGTAACCAACACAAGCTTATACAGCGATGTATGTATACATATTTACGTTCTCCTATGTCGCTTTTAGTTCATTGTTTGTCCGCTTACGTCGCTGAAGTTTATTATACAGTTTCAGTGAAATATAGTGTATAAACAACGTTAAAGAAACATTAAATTATAATAAATAATAAAAAGTATATAAGCATATTAAAAAAATAAATATATATATATATACATATAATTTATATTAATTGAACTATATAATGGAAACGATATTGGAACAACAACGACGTTATCATGAGGAAAGAGAACGGTTGATGGACGCTATGGTAAAAGAAATGCTTTTTAAAAAACCAGGCCATCGTGAAAATATTAATTCTGAGCATAGATTAAAAATGTTATTGGATCAGTATATGGATAGTACCGCTAATTTACAAGATTTGTACGAAGATAAAGATGGTCAAAGAAAAGAGGAGGTAAGAGGTTATATTTTTGAAAAGTATCTCATATGTTTATATGTATATTTAAGCTTATACATTTTTATAATCATTCATTTGTTAAATATACAATAATTTTAATACAATTTTTCAGGTACAAGCACTTTCGGGTCCTAACGAATTTTCTGAATTTTATTCTCGATTAAAATCTATCAAAGAATTCTATCGTAGACATCCGAATGAAATTAGCGTACCAATGTCAGTCGAATTTGAGGAATTAGCCAAAATGAGGGAAAATCCAACAGAAGAATTGTCCAACCTTGTTGAATTCACTGATGAGGAAGGTTACGGAAAATATTTGGATCTTCATGAATGCTACGAAAAGTATATTAATCTTAAGGGTATCGAAAAGGTTGATTACATTAGTTATTTGTCTACGTTTGATCATCTATTCGATATTCCAAGAGAAAGGAAAAATGCCGAATACAGCAGATACATTGAAGTCCTTTTATTATATTTGGTTGATTATTTGAGTAGAGTTAGACCATTGTTAGATATAAGTGCAGAAATTGAAGAAGCCAATAAGGAGTTCGAAACGCAGTGGGAAAATAATACATTTCCTGGATGGCCGAAGGAAACTGGAAGCGCATTGGCTCACGTTGGAGCACATTTGGAACTTTCTGCTTTTTCATCTTGGGAAGAACTAGCATCCCTCGGATTGGATAGATTAAAATCTGCATTGATGGCYTTAGGTTTAAAATGCGGTGGYACTTTGGAGGARAGAGCGCAGAGACTTTTTAGCACTAAGGGCGAAGCTTCTCTCGATCCAAACTTATTAGCTAAAAGTAAAAATAAAAAGTCTGGCAAAGGTAAAGATACAGAAAAACAGAAAGAAATTGCAAGGGTAGAGTCTCACGTTTACAGGCTTGCAGAATTGGTTTCTAGTCAAAGAGTTTCTACTAAAGAAAATGTACAAAGGAAACAAGCTAGGACAGAAGGTGAACGAGGTGATTCGGATGCGGAAGCAAGTGCGAGTGAATCGGAGGAAGAAGATGATAACGAAGTTCCKTATAATCCTAAAAATTTGCCTCTTGGTTGGGACGGMAAGCCTATACCATATTGGTTGTATAAATTACACGGTCTTAATATTAGTTACAACTGTGAAATTTGTGGTAATTTCACATACAAAGGACCTAAAGCTTTCCAAAGACATTTTGCGGAATGGAGACATGCTCATGGCATGCGTTGTCTTGGTATACCAAATACCGCACACTTTGCCAATGTGACTCAGATAGAAGATGCTCTTGCTTTATGGGAAAAACTGAAAACTCAAAAGCAAGCCGAACGTTGGCAACCAGAACAGGAAGAAGAATTTGAAGATTCCCTTGGGAATGTGGTTAATCGTAAGACTTATGAAGATCTTAAAAGACAAGGCTTGTTATAAAGCATTTTAGTACAACGTTCATCTAATTAAAATTATCTTAAGTAAACTTTACTTATGACATAATTGATATAATATGTTTAATAAAAAATATGGTATAGAAAGAAAATTTGTTAATATAATATAATATCTATCTGTTTGTATTATTATTCATTATATATTTTATATATGTATATATATATCATTTATTACTTAAATGTTTTGTTTATATTAAAAAAAAAATTCCTTAATTTAATTTAAGATTTATTTTTAAATTCCTAAAGGGGTTACATCGGAAATATTAAAAGGGTTGTATTTTCAACAACCAATCAGAACAATCGACAAGTATCCGAAGCGCCATCTGATAGGAGAAAAAATATTTCTGGCTATAGCAACGCCGGTTGCTTCACGCTGATACTAATTTGTACAGTGCTCCGAAAATGGTCTATGTATATTGGTTTGTACATCGATTGGTGATCGTTTTTATATGATTATTACTATTAATAACCATATATATTTAATTGAATTAAACTATCGTTGATTAATCATTAATACAAATAATTACATTATTATTTTTTATTTACAATAATTTTTTAATCAAACAAGATTAATGTTTTGAACTTCTTTTAATCGTCCTGTCGTTTTTCTAACCACGTGTTTTGAATTTAATCGTTTTAGCCGAAAATTAAAAGCTCAACGTCAACGAACGTACGAAATATTGAAAGAACATTTGAAGAAAACTTTAAGAAATGTCTAGATTAAAATGATTAATCATTGAAACGTCCCTGTTACTTTTAATACACATATATATATTTGAATTTTGGTAAATATTCAGCAACCGTTAGCCCGTTTGCGGAGGCATGCTGAAGCAAAATGACGGAATTTGTCGAAGGTTGGATTTTAGGACACACGTTAGGAGAAGGTGCTTATGGCGAGTAAGTATATAGATATTTAGAAATATATATATTATTATTATATCGGATATATATTAAACGATATAATAAATATACAACGTGAAATGCACATCTAATTCGAATAATTTCTACATTATAAATTAAATTACAAATTATTTCTACAGAGGTTCCACAGTGTCAAGAGGAACATAATAAAACAAAAAACTTTGTTGTGTTATTTTTTTTTTTTTTTAAATGGAATGGCCTATTTCTTTTACGGTAATTAGAAAGAACATTAATTTTCAAGTAAAAAAATTATTAAACCTCGTTTGTCCTTAAACTTTTGTTAATATTTCGTTAACACTTTGAGCGGCTAATATTTTTGGCTGAAGCATTTTATACAAATGAAATATTTTAATGCTAGTATGAAAATAACAACTAGATGCAAATAACAATAAATTATAATCTTTTTCTTTTTTTCCTAGATTTTAATTACGCAAGAAGTTTTCTTTCAAGCATAATTATTAATGCAACAAGCCTTGAAACAATTATTAATATGCAAACCAATATTGCATTATTTGCATTCATATTGACAAATGCAATATATATATATATATATATATTTATAGTACTCAAAAGATTTCTTTTCCATAGTGATCTTATGCTGATGTAAACTTTTGTTAATATCTTGTTGATAATTAAATTTAGGACAAACGATGTTTAATACCTTTTTACTTGTAAATTAATACTTCTTTTAACTGTTATAAACAAAAAAAAAACATAGGATATTCTATTTAAAAAACAAATCAAATTGACTTTCAAATCCTCAACAAAATGATTGAATTATTTGAATATGATTTTAATTTGATCTACTTAAAGTTTATTTCATAAGATATTAATTGAACATTGAAAATGTTTAATAGTTCAAATTACTTCATTTCTCTCTCTTTTACTTTTCTTTTTTTCTTTAACGTCACAGATATGATTATAAAAGACACACAAATTCATTTCTTTGTAAATTAATCTTTTTTACATGTGTTTTAAAATACTCCATAACAAAAGAACGTGTCAAATAAATCATTATTTTAAATATAATTCTTTCTCTTCAGAGTCAAGTTGGTTATTAACAAGACTACTGGCGAAGCCGTCGCCATGAAAATGGTAGATGTACTAAAACATCCGGATGCACGACAAAGCGTAAAAAAAGAAACAACCATTCACAGAATGTTGTCTAATTCTAATATCATACAGTTTTTTGGAAAGCGTAGTGAACCAACTATGGAATATATATTTTTAGAGTATGCTTCTGGTGGAGAACTTTACGATAGAATTGGTATAATATTAATATTTTATATTTTTATCTGATGTTACACATACCATAATTTTTGTCAGAGGATATAAAAAAGAATAATTATTATATTATTATTAACAGAACCCGATATCGGTATGCCGAAGTACGAAGCTCAGAGGTATTTTAAACAATTAATTTGCGCTGTGGAATATTTACACAGTCGAGGAGTTGCACATAGGGATCTTAAACCAGAAAATTTATTATTAGATGATAACGATAACTTAAAAATAACAGATTTTGGATTGGCAACTATTTTTCGTGTCCAAGGAAGAGAACGTACTTTAGAAAAGAAATGTGGAACATTACCATATGTGGCACCAGAAGTTCTCGTACAAGCTTATTATGCAGAACCTGCTGATATATGGTCTTGTGGTATAATTCTGGTTGCTTTACTGTGCGGAGGTAAGTTTATTCTTTTATATATATATAGGATGGTAAAAAATAGGGTTCAATATTTCAAGGTTTTATGGTACTTACCAAGAGAAATAAAAAATATCTGATGATATTGATTTGTATATATTATGTTTGCATCTATGAAGAAACAAATCTTTGTTGATGTTAGTAATATAGTTTTTGTTTATTTTCAATTAATAAAATTAATTTTGATAATCTTAAATTAATGCATTTTTATGCAAATTTCTCTGAGTGCATTCAATACATTGCCAAGAGATTTGCTTATGATATCCAACTTTTTAGCTCACCTTGATAAACATTATATACCTTTAAAATATTGAACTCTGTTTTGTTATCACCCTATATATATTATTACAAATATATTTGATGATTCTTCTATTTATAGAATATTATAAATGATAAATAAATAAGGAAAAATTGTTAATATTTACCACTTGTAGATCAATGTGTCTTGTTGTTTCAATTAAATAAGAATTCTAATGCGTAGCTTACATTCTTTAGTTTTTAACTGGTCCATCTCTGAAATATAGAACTGCCTTGGGATCAATCCTTGGCAGAGTGCCCAGAATATGTGGCATGGAGGAAAGGAACATACATGTCACTTACACCATGGAAAAAATTGGATAACTTAGAATTATCTTTAATCAAAAAAATCCTTGCTCACCTACCATCCGCTAGATATACAATACCAGAGATAAAAAATCATCGATGGTTTCTTACAACATTTAAAAAAGGTACGTAACTGCGATTAATAAAATTTTCTTCTTTTAGTAATTGATTATTTTTTTACACACACACACAAAAATGCTTATATTTATCGTCGCTTGAACTGCATTGTTAAATGTATCCAGTGTTTACTTAGTCAGGTACTGAGTGACTTTGAGCATATACAAAATTACCCAAAGCTGCTTGGTACCTAACTATGTGGACATCTGTTTCTACGGTTTTTGTCGTTTTTTAGAATGAATGTAAGTATTCGAAAATTTCAAATAGATATATTATCTTCTATACAATTTTTAACGATTGGGGATGAATGTTTTTATATCATCTAAAATATACAATTATTTCATTCCTATCGCACTAATATTTTCCTTTTTTCAGCAATGTAATTACAAATATCTTCATCTTTTCACAACGACATCGATATTATTAAAAGCTATTACCTTTTCTTTGGTAATACAGCTCTATGATTTCAATTAACGGTCATAAAGCTAGATTACCAAAGCAAAGAGCATTGGCGCATACATCCAACCAAAGTACTTTCACGAAGAATACTATTTTACAAATATAAGTTTGATGTAAAGTAATAATATTAAATATTCTAACATGATATATACATTTTCGTATCCATATATACAGTGCTTGTTTGAGGTTTATCCAACTAAATGATATCAGCATATTCTCTATTCACGAAAATAAAATTAAAATATTTTCTTGAATGTGTATTCATAATTATGTAAAACAGGTTTATCTCCTCCTACAGCGATCTCAGAGATCGTTGGTACTTTGAATGAGAAATTAGATGATTTACAATTTGCATCATAACTTTTGAATAAAGTTTTGAATGACCTTCATTTATATACATAACATTTCTTTTTTCCTATTTTCGTGCAAAGAGTACCCTGACACTGTTTAGCCGGAAGTACCTCGGACAACCTTGTATATATAATCAAAATAAAAACGATATTTCATATTTTTGTTACTACAGATGATCTACATAGTAATAGATATAATATGCCCGTTAGTAATTATAGTCAAGTAGATGGATGCAATCCATCGAGATCTTGTTTATCGCAACCTGATTTTGTTGGAGAGGAAAATGTAAATATTGAGAATATGAAATTAGATGAAAAGACAGGTTTCTCGTTTTCTCAACCTGCTCATATCGAAGATTTATTACTTTGTACTCAACCGATGCAATGTACTGCACATTCAAGTTCGGTAAGCTTATATATATATATATATAATTAATACACATAAATTAAAAATTAAATGAAATAATGTTATTTATATTATCATGCATTTCAGCAAACACCTTTCCAACAGCTTGTTAGACGTATGACTAGATTTTTCGTGAAAACAGATTTTGAAACGACAGTAAAAAGATTATTAAACTGTTTACAATATGAAAGTTATACTTATCGTATTAACGATTTTCGCATAGTACGTATCAATCAACAATTATTAATATATTAAGTTCCAAGCTTTTTTTAAGCTTTCCTTTAAACTTTTCTCGATAGAAAATCTAAGGCAGATCCTTAAGGACTAACGTGACCTCTTTAATATCATCAACCGATATTATTTTTCATATAATGACTTCTTTTTTTGTGTTATTCTATACAAATAATATTCTTACAGATTACTATATCAACGGTAGACAAAAGAAATATGCCTTTGGTGTTCAAAGCGAATGTTCTTGAAATGGATAATAAATTATTGGTAGATTTTAGATTATCTAAGGGATGCGGTCTTGAGTTTAAAAGAAAGTTTGTTAAATTCAAATCCCTCCTTTCCGATATTATTTTAAAAGTACCTGTTATATGACGTGTATTGTCTACCTCTATAAAAATCATGACTAAATAAGATTTTCTATGCCAAGTTAAGAGGTAAAATTTAACAATGATGTTCTTTTATATATTTTTTTAATAAAATACTTATATGAAGTTATCCTTTATCGTTTAATTGTTTAAAACTACCTTTTTATTCTTCTTTTTCTAAATGTTCCAAATAAATTATTGTTTTGGTGTGAATATGTTAATATTAAAAATATAATATTTATCGAATAAGTTTTATTACAATATTTTAGAATTACAAATTACAATAATATTTCATTTATTAGTTTAAATATATTCCATAGAATCAGACGTGTATAATGAACACGTGTTTGTTACCCTATTATTAGATATAGGTTAGAAACATAAAGGTTATATAGGTTAGAATTATAAAGATTGTTTTGAATACAAATGATAGCAGATAGGAAATTTCTATTTATAAATAAACCTATATAAACGATTATAAACTTGTAATTAGGTAGAAAATGTTAATTTTGAAATATTTCATATTTATAACAAGTGGTACATTAATATTTTTATTTACATGCTATGTCAAATTAGCTTATTTGTTGGACGTGTTGGAACAATTGTTTTCATTGAATACTATTAAATCAAATTACGATTATATCGTTGGTATGCTTTATTTTATATAATTAATAAATAATAATATAATAAGAATTAAAAACTAAAACATAATATCATTTAATCTTATTGTTAGATCATTTTTTAATTAATATTTTATTTACAGTTGGAGCTGGAACTTCTGGTGCAGTTATTGCTGCAAGATTAGCGGAAGATGGACAAAATGTTTTATTGATAGAAGCCGGTGGTAAAGCACCGCTATTTCTAGATATACCATTGTTGTCACCTTTATTACAAAACAGTTTATATGATTGGCAATATGTAACGGTGCCTCAACGCGATGCTTGCAAAGCTTTGAAAAACAATGTATGCTCAAACAATTTGCGCTATCTATGTCTTTTATTATATCTGATGATGATATTATTTATTTACAGCAAAGTAAATGGCCAATGGGAAAGATACTCGGGGGAACAAGCAGATTAAATTATATGACATACGTACGTGGACATCCTCAAGATTATGCCAAATGGTTTCCTGATTTTAATGGTATTTTTTAAACCATGTAACTTTATGTATTCTTTCATCCTGTTCTCTGGATATATTGTATTGCTAATATTTTAATATATATATATCATTTGATTTTATAGATTATATACTTGGAAAAAATGATTCGGTTAAGATACAAGAATCAAAATGGCATACCAAACTTGTTAGTGCAATATTGAAGAGTATATTGGAAATCGATGGGAAAGTTGGTAACATAAACGAAGCCTTAGATACAGGTATAATTATATTTTATTAAAACTGTATTAATTATTAACTCTTTGAAAACATTTATAAATTTATTTATTTAGGTTTTATGAAAGTTCAATTATTTGCTGATAATGGGAAAAGATGGAGTACGGATGATATGTTGTATAGAAAATATCTAAATACTTTGGACATTCTTACTCATGCTAGAGTTGATAAGGTATGTTAAATATATTTAATAATATGTTAATTATTATGTATTTCAATTTAATATTTAAACATGTACAGTAGCTAATTGATTAACGAATATAATCTATTCAAAGATCGTGTTCGCTACGTAAATTGTTTGTTGACCGATCATATATATATATTTTAACAGATTCTACTAAAATCAAATAAAGCAACGGGAATACAATTAACAAAATTTGGTAGAAATTCCAAAATTTTAGCAAAAAATGGGGTCATTGTTAGTGCTGGTGTAATTGGTAGCCCTAAATTATTAATGCTTTCTGGAATAGGTCCAGAAAAACATTTAAAAGATATGAACGTAAATATTCTTGTTAAATTTATTATATTTTGGATATTAAATTTTTATGAATATTTACAATTAATATTTTAATATAGAAACTGTATCATAATTTATTAGATCAAAGTGATTAATAATTTACCAGTCGGTCAAAATTTAATGGATCATCTTCTTACTGGTATTGATTTAGTAAGACTGAAGACAGACTTGTCTTTCAGTATGATTAACGCTCTTAATCCTATAGCACTATTCAATTATTTTCTTTTTGGCCAAGGTAAATGATTATAACATAACGAAAGAGAAAGATGTACAATATACATTAATTATCATTTTATTTTTAGGACCATGGACATCGTCAGGAATTGAAGTTTTAGGAACATTTTATAGCACTTTACAAAGAAATCAATCTTCGAGACCAGATTTACAATTAATGATACTACCTCTTGGTATATCAACAGATTATGGTATAACTCTCAAAAAAGCAATGGGAATTTCCGATGAGGTCATATTTTAAATTATTATTTATAATTAATTAATATATAATATATATCTTGTTATATATTTATTGCATAATAATATATACTGCATATTTGTTTTTTATAGGTATATGATAAATATTTTGCACCACTAGAAAATGATAATGTTATAACAATAGCACCTGTTTTGTTACATCCAAAAAGTTTAGGAGAAATCAAACTTCGTAGTAATGATCCTTCTGATGAACCTTTAATTGATCCAAAATATCTATCCAATAAATATGACGTTGATACGCTTATAAATGGTAAAAAATGATAATGTCTGATAAATAATTAATTAATTAATATATATCTTATATTATTCGTATCGTTATGCATCACAAATACATTGATTTTTTTGTTTAGGTATACAATACCTAAAAAAACTCATTAATACAAGTGCCATGAAAGAGCTAGGCGTGTCTCTTTATAACAAATCTTTACCAGGTTGCGAGGCTAATGAATTTGATTCGTTGGAATATTGGGAATGCTATATACGATATTTATCATTAACCGCTTATCACCCTGCAGGCACATGTCGTATGGAAGATGTTGTTGATATGTCATTTAGGTAACTATACACACAAATGATAATTACTCTTTTATTAATATATTTAATTATTTATTTTCATTGTTGATTTGTTCTATAAAAAAGAAACAATTATTTTAGGGTATATAATACAACAAATTTATATGTAGTGGATGCGTCTGTGCTACCATCTTTGCCCAGTGGCAATATAAATGGTGCTCTTATAATGATGGCAAAGAAAGCTGTTGATATTTTGAAAAAAATAAGAAATGAACAGTCACACAATTTAAGGTATTGTAATAATACATCTCTTTTATGTTATACGTTTAAGATTTGCAATAAATTTTGTTACTTATAATAATTTGAATTTCTTTAATTAATATCATTATTAGTAATCTATTGTACGTATCTTTAATAAAAATTAAAAATTTGTTAAAGTTAATATATATACATGTGTTATTTTATTAAATTTGTATTTATACAAAATATTAATGGTAATGTTTTCTATTATTTTTATAATTACTATGTTTAGAATAATCACTCGAACGGCTACTATTCGAATGACTTCTGTTTCTATAAGGTTTATGATTTTTATGATGATCGCGTCTATTATTTTCATGATCACGATGATAAGGATGATTTCTTCTAGAATGTCTGTCGTCACGATGATTATCAATTTTTCCACTACAGGTAACTGTGTTCGGTGATACGTTCATAGGTAATATGTCCGAACCTGCATTCGACATAAGGTTCCCTATAAATGTTTGTTGACCCAATTGAAGTAAATGATTCAAATTATAAATATGTTCTTGTCTTTGTTTTTCTACTTCCGATGATTCTACTTTATTTCTTGTTTTCATGTTAATGAGCCGATTAAATAGTTTAGTTCCGTTAAACAAAACTAACGCGTAGGATACAGAACTAACATGTTTATATGTTACAAAACCGTAAGTTCTTTGCTTTCCGTCACGATCTTTAGGTATGGCAACTTTTTGTATTGGACCACCCTACAAAACAAACAACAAATTATACATATAATACATACATATACATTATTATATTAATAACTTTGTAATATATCTTTTTCAATATTATTATCTACTTAAGTATAATAATAACTAACTTGTAAAAATAATTCATAAAGAATATCTTCTGTAACTTGTTCACTTAAATTTCCACACCATAATGTACGTATATCTTCATCCATTTTTAAGCTTTTTTTTAAGAAAAATTCGAAAATAAATATTATTCTTCATAAAATCTTAATATTCCGCAACAAATTGTATTATTTACTATTATTATTTATACACATAAATTTTTTGTCAGAGATACATTTATAGATCGATAGTATGTGATATGCCAAAAAATGCAGAAGTACATAGGAGCTCACAAGTCCACTTTTTCCATAACCGATTCATCTTTGTTACTACCGGGACCACCAGTGGGCGATAGTAAGTAGAATACTTTATTCTTTGATAGTATTGTATCGTTCTTTGATAGTATTGTATCGTTCTTTGATAGTATTATACCATCATTGCGTTAAGTAACTACTATCGCCCACTGGTGGTTTTGGTACTAACTAAGATGAATGTGATTACGCGAAAAGTGAACTTGTGAGCATCTATGTACTTCTGTATTCTTTGACAATGCTTAGATGATTGAACTATCGACAGCCAATCAGGAGTTTCGAGATCAGCCTATGGTATTTCCGTCTTGTCATGTAATAATTTATATATAAAACAAATCAATTTTTCTTTAAAATATAGAAATATATCGTATATAATTAAATAAAAATAAAATATAGAAATATATGTAAATAAACTATTATGAAATGCTTATTGTATTATAAATTAATTTAAAAAAGGAAAGAAGGAAAAGCTAACTCGTCGCTCATTGGTTCATACGAAATTGTAATCGATTGGATCATCCAATCACTGCAGACTTTTCGCGAGCACGCCGCTTATATGTAACATGCATGATCAGCCATTTTTTCATTTGCATTTCGCTTGGGTAAATGTACTTTTAAGCTGGTAATTTTTTTGATACTATTAAGAAGATTAGTGAACTTAATTTCGATTTTATGAAGTACAATTAACCATTGGTATTTCAATATAAAATAGTTTTTGATTCATTGGGCTTTCTTAATATTTGGTAATGTATATTTTTAATATATTTACTTCTGAAAATGAAAATATATAATTTACAAGTTGGCGTCGTATGCATAAGTGTATTTTGTTATAAAAAATTATCTTCATATCTGCGTAAAAACATTGGTTAATTAAGTTAGTCAATTGTATTGATCTCTCGATACAAATGGAATACGATATATATCTTGTAAGATAATAAATAAATATATTTAACATTTTAATAAGAACACAAATATCGTATATTAGATTAGATGCAAGGTATGATTACAGTGATATATTAAATATTGTATATTCTCTTTTTATAGTTGCAATATGCAACATTTTTCTTTTCGTTCTTTAATATATATAAATATATACACAAGGAGTCTCAGTTTTTTCCTGTTTCATATTTTTGATTAAAACTTATAAATAAAGCATTTAAGAACCTATGTTAATACATACTATGTCTTATTTTTGCTTGTAGAATATGTAGTTAACGTTTAGTGGTACAAAAACTGAGATACCCTGTATATGAGGTATTAAATTTATTATTATTTATCAAATATTTGTCTTTTTTGTTTGCATTATCTCGTAAGAATTTTATTCTATATTATGAAATTCTCAATTTTATTTAATATAAATATAATATCTAATATTAGAATTAAAATAACGTGGATATAACAAAGAACATTGTATTTTTACTTAATATGGATATAATATAAAGTATTGCATTCTATTTAATGTGGATATAATAACGAGTATTGCATTTTATTTAATGTGGATATATTACTAAATATTGCATTCTATTTAATGTGGATATAACAATGAGTATTGCATATTACTTAATATGGATATAATAATGAGTATTGGATTCTATTTAATGTGGATATATTACTAAATATTGCATATTACTTAATATGGATA
>NW_014569838.1:53837-69167 GCF_001313835.1 Polistes canadensis
GTATTTAATATGGATATATTATTAAATATTGCATAGTATTTAATGTGGATATAATAATGAGTATTGCATACTATTTAATGTGGATGTACTGAGTATTGCATTTTTACTTAATATGGGTATAGTACGAAGTATTGCATTCTATTAATTGTGGATATATTACTAAATATTACATTCTATCTAATGTGGATATAACAATGAGTATTGCATATTAATTAATATGGATATAATAATGAGTATTGCATTCTATTTAATGTGGATATAATAACGAGTATTGCATTTTATTTAATGTGGATATATTACTAAATATTGCATAGTATTTAATGTGGATATACTGAGTATTGCATTTTTACTTAATGTGAATATAATAATGAGTATTGTATTATATTTAATATGAATATAATGCAAAATATTGCTTTTTATTTAGGATTTATGTAACATTAAATATTTCAAAGAAAATAAAATATAGATAAAGAATTAATGATTATTATTATCTAAGAGCAATATTAAATATAATATTTTAATATAGACGATTAAATGACAAATTATAACGGAATAAAATTTTATTAGTCGATCAATTATATAATTGACTTTTTGTTTTTAACATTGAATTTTATCTAATATCTAAGAAATTGTAATAAGATCAATCTGCGTTTATGTATTTGTTTATTTTTTGTCTTCTTTTCTTGTAGAAATGAAAAAAAATAATTTAAATCTTGAAAGCAATGATGAGAGGCGAAAAAATCTATATAGAGATATTCAACCACGGTCAAGAAACGAAGAAGACAAACAAAGGCGAAGAGAAGAATGGATGATTCAACAAAAACTTGAGAAAGAGCACGAAAAATTAAAGAGAAAAAAAATATTTGAGTACGAGTTGAAACGAGCCCGTGAAATTAGCGCAAGTATCAGCAGAGGAAGATCAGCGAATGAAAGTGATAGCAAAACTAGAGATAGATCTTTGGAAAACAAATCTTTGGAAAAAAAAACTAAAGCTACGAGTTCTAAATCATCCGTTATGGCTGAGAAGTGAGTTAACTTTAACTATACTACCGAATACAAATATWAATTGATTTAACACGTTAAGCGTTCTGCTGGTTCCCAGGAACTGGCCTTTGACTTTCCGTTTACGCTGTGATTGTCCCTGCATGTTGTCTGTGAGATTAAATATTTTGTATAGCTTTCAAACAAGAAATATAAGTGTGAATAAGGATTTAATAGTCATTTTGGCATCATTCAATCTTTTCATTAYTTTGTTTATAACTCGCGCATCATAGATAACTATTTCCACTTGATGGTAGAATGGTGTATTAACGGAATGCTAAGCAAAACAGGCTTGGCACTTAACATGTTAAACGGGATTATATGTTTATTAAAGAATTTAATGAATACTCTAAGTAGTTTTAACAAATAAATACAAATTTTAAATATTTAGATTGGATACTTCTGGCAGTGTAGGTTCAACTTCTATATTTCAAGGCCCGGAGGGAATTAAAATAAGCGAGAAAGAACTACATTGTATTAAAGTAAATGTACATAGAAATTTGTCTGTGGATATGCCATCGAACGAATTAAATCGTGACATTATTAAACCAGAGGAGGTTGTCATAATAAGAAGAAGTGGTAAATTATTATATACATGTGTATATATATATATATATATATATTTATATAAATTGTTAGATTTATTTTTGGAGACAAAGTATCAACAAAAAAAGAAGTACTATTACGTTTAGTTTGAATATACATGTGCTGCTGTTCTATAGATAGAATAGCAATTTCTAAAATTTATATATACTAAAAAATAATTAGTATATTCTCGAACGTGAATACACACATATATTTCTATGCTTTTGTATTAGAATCAATTTTAATTATTACTTGGTTTTACAAAGCAATGGTCTTTCAAAAATATTATCAAAGAAAAATAATATAGTTATATTAGGGAAATATTTTTATTCCTTTAATCTACGTCAACTGAAGATGTTTATAATCCATTAATATACGACTGTGAAGATAGCAGAAGATAATATTCTGTTTACTTTAATCAAAATATCTCTTTTTATATATAGATATGTCTTCATTCGTAATTAATTAATTACTATTTATCCATTCAGGATAATGTTCACTTCAAATACAACGCTGGATCGTGATTTGTATGCAATGTGTCAAGTGTAAGCACAATTTTATAAATATTATTATCGCTGTAACTAATATTGCTTTGCTTATAATATTTCACTTTTGCTTGTTATTCTCTTCTTTTTTTTCTTTTTTTACACATTATTTGGTAGTTTCTCATTATTTGAGTGTAATTGTAATTGTAATTATTACTCTTGATCAATTTGAAAAATAATTAAGTTTTCATGGATGTTTATATTGAAAAAGATTTTTTTATTTGTAACAAACAAAATATTTTAAATTTGCAAGTATTCAATATTTAAACAGAGAATAGAGATATACTATATATTTTTGTTTTGATTTTATACTAAATAGTTTTTTTGATTATATATTACAATTGAAAAAATTTCTATGCATGAATAATAATTCTTAATAGTATGATTATGTGATGGTACAATACCAGCGGGAAGATCATTTGTGCATGACAAAAAAATTTTCTCAAAAGAATATTAAGACTCCGATAATTTTTTTCATTCAACTTGAAGATTGTTTATTAAATTAAGATCCCATGAAAATTCTACGTGTAATTATAATTCTATTGTTTACTTAATCCATTTATAATTAGTTAAATTCCAAAATTGAATGGTTTAAAGAAACGACTTAAGAAATATATACGTTTCTAATAACACAAAGTTTTCTTATGCAGTGATAAACAGTGATATATTATTGTGCATTATGATGTTGTTTAGAATTTGGTTCATATATAAACAAAAATTTTTAAATTGTTCTCTTCAACTGTATGTGTGTGTGTTTGGTTTTAATTACATAGGTTCGTGACAGTGAATGAATTTAATTTAATTAAGTTCATATTCTTATAAGCTGGAAAATAGCATCATTGAAAATAAATCTCTCTGAAGATTTTTAAATGTTGATGTTAACAAAAGTGCAGTGATTTTTATTAAGATATTGTGAATTTGTTTTTATCTGTTCTTTCTATAGTGTGTTGGAGTGATATTTTTTAATAGTTATTAATATTTCATCCGGAAGATCGTTCAACTGATTAATTTATTATATATGTATATGTATATAAAAGGACATAATGTTAATATTAAAAACATTATTTATAATATAACATGTGTAATGAAATAAAAACAAAATATCATAAATAGCGAATGAACGAACATTTTATTGTTAAATAATTTTATATACAGTATTATTTAACATAATTCTTTTTCTTTGACCAAAATAAATATTTTCATAATAATTGTAAGCCCAATTGTCGATAGTAGGAAAAATTACAGTTAATCAAACGGTAAATAATATAAAAAAAATACATAACACAGATATGATAAATGTTTTTATATAAAATATTAACAACTCGTAGGGATTATAAACTGACATGAATTTAATAGTATATAGTATTGCTTAAATTATTACGTCCCAATGCTTGAATTTTATTCGCTATTGTATATTTGCTTTCTATAACAGATATTATATGCTATTCGAACAACTAATTATTTCTTTTTTACATGTGTCATTGAATAGGAGAAGGCTCAAAACCAATCTTCGAAAGAGAAGAGTTACAAAGTTCTTCCAAGAAACATAAAGAAATCGAAGAACGTCGTACAGTGATGGCTATTGAAAGTGGAGACACAGGTGTTTAATATAAATATTTTTTACATAAAAATATTACTTTGTGCGATACTTATCACTAAGTACACACGAAAAAAATTAAACTTCTTACATTTATTTTTTACTAGGTATATTAGAAAAGATAAGATGTGAATGCGCATCGTTTCTTATAACTCACAGACTCTTATTCTATTTCTCTTCTATGCTAGCGTAAAATAAATTACCCAAACAATTAAATGGGTTCGACATTATGTAAGAAGTTTCATTTGAAAAACCTATATATTTTTTTACAATAGATTCTTTTTACATTTTAAACATTTGACATCAGGTAACAAATCGGAATCATTTAGAAGACGTTCTCCATCTTCTAATTTGTTAAGGCATCGTAGCCAACGTTCTTCGTCTTCTCGACGTTCCAAGTATGTAATACAATTATTATTAATGTGGATATACTCTAGTATTTATTAATAAATCAAATAACAATATGGATATAACAATATGGATATAACAATATGGATATAATATTAATGCATTTAATTTTCGAATGAATATAATTATTATTATATATAAGAAGAAATGGATTATATTTGTGTTTAATCCATCAAATTAATTAAATATTTTTTCATTCGTTAATTAAATAGTATTACTTAAAATTAAGTCAAGTGTATTGCAATATTTACGAACATTCATATATATATATTCTAACTGATTTTTAATTAAATGTCATATATATATATATATATACAGGATATTTCTTAAGTGTTTGAGTCCTAAGCAACACACTTGTGCTCTTCAGAATTTATGTTAAAAAGATACCACCCCACTTCGTTTGATCATTAAAGAAACAAATGATGGCATATTATGATTCTGCCAATAGTCACATTTATAAAAAAGAATATAAAATAACATCGCTTAGATTTTCTCGATATAAATTTAAACAAACGCTATTGCACAGCTTGAATCTTTTCGACAAAATTTTTGTAAAGAGCCTAGGACTCAATCATTTAAAAAAAAGGATATTGAAAGATTGGAATATTGTTCTATATGTAGAAAAACATAAGCATATTATTGAATAACTTTTACAAAAGAAAATTAGAAAAAGAGATTATACCTTAGCGTCAATATTTTTCTTTACATTCATTTTCATGTTTCTTTCTTTTTAATTTTTTCTTTTCCCCCCTTTTTTATTATGCTTTTTCATTCTTCATTTGTCATTAATGCTATCATTTTTTTTTTCTTTTTTTTTCTTGGCTTAATAAATTAGCTTATATCCTTTCAAATCTCATTTCAGTGTATATAATATATTTAATCCTTATATTATTAATTATCGTTATCTGTCTACACAATATATTTTGCTTTTATAATAGAATATGATGCAATCACATATTTTATTAATGTTTTGTCTAAATCTACATTTATGGATATATTGCACATTAAAAATGTCTAATAGACAATAGTGCACATAAAATAATAATTGACAGTGACTGACGTTATTATATAGACTGTTGTTGATGTGAAAAAGACACATCTAGGATGGTTTTTTTGTTTTGTAGAATAACTATAATATTTATATTGCAGTTATATAGTTTATAAATGTATACATGAAAATTCTAAATGCTTTACTAAAAAAAGCGTATTTGAATTTAATTTTATGCATGTTCGATTTTTGTTATTATTATTTGTTTTGTTCTAGCTTTACTAATGCTTCAGAAGATTTGCAGAAGAGCCTGGATGAACAATTATTATATTGGATTCTATCGTTTGATGTAATATTTATGCTCTAATTTTTTTTCTCCTATCTAATAATTATTTTGATCACGCTTTAGAAAATTTCTCCTTCCATTTCACGAGTAGAGAGAGAGAGAGAGAGAGAGAGAGAGAGAGAGAGAGAGAGAGAGAGATAGAAGGCTACTATAAAAATTTGAACAGGATAACAATAGATAATTTTTTTTAACTTGCAATGTCCCCACAACACACAAGCACCGCTTTTATTGATAATTCGATTTATTGCATTGCTTATTATTGTATTTATTCATCAAATAGTATACATTATTACGCATTCGATTCAAATTTATTACACAAATAATAATTCGATGTATATAATTACATTAGAGAATAATATTACGAGGTAAGTTATATACGGTAGTAAAGCGTATAATGTATATACATTTACATTTGCTGCTTCTTCATTGTATATACAAATTATTGATTATTTTTAATCGTTCTATTATTTTTTATTAAATATATATATATATATTATTTTTTATATATATTTAAATTAGATATATATGGTATATGGTTTATTTGTTTATGTAAAGATTTCAGTATCCTCTAAGAGGATTACGTTTGTACACGTTTGAACAGGTGATAGCATTTGACTATAATTATACTAATAATAATCGTTAATAATAAGAACAATGTGGATATAAAAATAAAATAAATATATGGATATTTTACATTGAGTATTGTTGAACTTGAAGATAACATTCGTATGAAGTACCAAAAAGTTGCTAATAACATTAGTTTATGCATTAATGAGAAACAATTAAATTATTGTACGTTTTTAAATGTTGAATATTATTTGTTAAAGAAAATATATCAGGGATATCATACGTATGTTAGAAATGTAATTCTATATGATTATTAATTAAAATTCTCTATTATAGGTCAAAAGAATCAAAAGATTCGAGTTGTAAATCTGACTGGAATATTAGCAAAAAAAGTGATAGGTAATTTTGATTTAATTTATATTTAAATGTATAAAGTGTCTGAGATATTTCATCAACCAATTTATAGAATACATTAACAACAACGTTTGGTCCAAATAATTTCAAAGACATTTTGTATATTTTAAAAGGATTAAATATAAGAGCATAGTACTATATATAAATAATCTGTTAATGTAATTATGCAATGTTTCATAGACGACCAAGTAGAGAAAGATATCGTGAAAGAGATAGAAGAGACAGCGAATATGATCGTCCAAGCAGTAGCAGCAACAGGTACAGATCATCTCGAAATAGGGAGAGCTCTTATCGAGAGTATGGAAATTATCGACGTGATTCTTCTCCCRAACAAGATTTTAGTCATAGGTAAGCGTAAAGGACGAACGTAGAAGGAGCACAAAACATTGTCCTGACGTATAATATATTTCCTACAATAAAAATAGGAGTGWATCACGGAGAGGTGATAAGGAAGAGGAAAGCAGCAGTAGCAGCAAATTCAAGAATTATTCCAGTAATAGAGAGAGAAGATCTAGATCTCGTTCTAGATCCAGAGATAGTAGGTATAGAGAGAGACAAATGGTACCATCCTATTGCGTCGACCAAATGCCTTATCCAGTTTATTACGGGGTAAATAGTATCGACGATACAAATAAAAAACTTATTATATTCTTACAAGTAATGTATATAAACAAAAAATATTCTAAAACTCGTGAATTTACAGCCACGACCTATGATGGTGGGACCCATGATGCCATATAGAGGACAAGTTCCTATGCCCAGAGGCGGCAGATTACCTCCTTCGTTAATAGGACCCATAAGACCATTTCCACCTCGTTTCATGCCACCCAATGTATTTAGACTAGGTCCGCCATCCAATTATAGTAAGGGCTTTTCTTATTTATAATAAGCTTTTCAATGATGATAATAATGGTACTCAAAAGAAAACTGTTTATTCTCAGGGTTTGGACCAATGCTTTAACAGGATTTATTGTTAGGAAAAAATTTTCTGACAATTTTATATTTACTAAATACAAGTATTTTATCATATGCAACTTATGTAATCTATTTTAAAAATACGTGTTACGTTAAAATAACGTAGTATAGATATTGTTCGATGAAATAAAATCTTTTACATTAAATTACGAAAAATAATGAATTTGAAATAAAGCGCTTTTTTAAGCGAGCCAATCATATATCAGTAGTTGTTTATACAATAATATACGAGCGTATGACGATTTGATTTTGATTCTCAACCAATTACGATTCGACATACGGCTCATTACACCAATCACAACTGTACTTCTGTTTGCCGCTTTACAAGCCAATCAGCGGGCAGTGATATCTTGGCGCCAAATACTTGGACAAGATGGCGTGAGTTTTTTCGGATCTGTCGTCGTGCGCTCCTTTAATTTAAGCATTTAACGAATGTTTAGGTAAGATTTAATCGCCATTAATATATATAATAATAAATACTTAATTAAATTTTATATTTCGTTAACTTTAAAATATTATTTAATTGTATTTATAACTCTATAACATTATTTATATTCGTTGGAACAATTTTCATGGGGTTGCTAAGCAACGCCGAGGATAGTTGAGAAACGGTGAAATGCGCAGGAAAGTATACGCGCATACATAAATAGATGTAATAGAGTCGAATAAATATACGCAGCGTCTCTCAATATCCAAGAATATCCATCCTACCGGCATGCTACTTTCGTTTGCTTGGAGAGTAATCACGAGAGAAAGAGAAACACCGAGAGAGGGAATAAGAAAGAAAGAAAGAAAGAGATAGATAGAACCTAGTGAGGGTAAAAGAGAGAATAAGAAAAGGAGCGGCAGTAGGGCGAAGGCTCGACCGACCGATCGACCGTATCGTGTGCTGCTCCCTCCAGTTTTCTCTTTCTCTTTTTCTCTTTCTCTCAAATATATACATATATATATATACACACACACACATATAGACACACTCCCATCGGAGTAGAAACGACGACGACAACGACACGGAATCGTTGAAGCAAGTTGGCACGAGAGTTAGTTTCTCAGCATCGTCGAAACGATTAAGGTAGCGTTAGTTCTCCTTCGCACGAATTCGAAAGAAAGAGAAAGAAACATATAACTTACAGTTCGGTTATTTATCTTTTGAAAGGCAAAACGAACGTACCTTTCTCTTTGCGAAAGGAAATATAACACATATAGAAAGAGTGTGAGAAACCGATTTATATATATATATATATATATATATATATTCATATTAAATAAACAAAAGTATTTGCATCTCCTCGTATGCATATACGTGTTACATATTAAACGTCGTATATTAAACGGAAAAAGAAATTAATTTAAGGAATTTCGGGTTTTTTGATTCGGTGTGGTGTGCGTGCGCGCGCGCGCGCTCGCGCTCGCTCGCGTGGGCCCCCTACCCCCTCCCTACCTCCATTGCACGTTTGTGTTATATTAAAAAAAACCGTTGATACAAATTCGAATAGAATATATCTACCGTATGTAATAATAACATTTTTTATATAATACTACCTAGGAGAGAATTTTATTAATAATGAAAAAAATCAAATCTCTACATATATATTAAGTAGATTAATTCTATTATGCGCGCCTAAACGTTTTGAAAAGTGTTGTGTTGTGTATACACCACACACCGTTGGATCGGTGAAGGGTGGGGGCAGGGGTCGGAGAAATCATATATACGAAAAATGCGCGTGCGCCCAACCGCGCGCAGGTACGCACGCGGAGGTGCATGATGTTACTATTACTATACACACACACACACACACACTCACTCTTTCTCTCTCTCTCTCTCTTCTTTCACCTTTCTCTCTCTCTCTGAACCTCTTGTTATCCTCTTGCCCTTAGCCTTGATCGAGAAACTCTGAGGACGAGGCGACGCGACGCGAACCACCGCGACGTCGACTACGATCACCACCACCACCACCACCACCACTACTACTACTACTATATCACGACACCACTACCATCATCATAACCATCAAACCATCAACACGAAGACCACGACCACGATCACGACACGAGGACGTATAACATTAGAAGCAACTTAAAGCGGGTTCCTGCTGCTGCTGTTGTTTGCTGCTGCTGCTGCTGCTGTTGTTTGCTGTTGCTGTTGGTTTTGATTTTGGTTTGATGTTGGTTTGGTGTTGTTGCTGGTGATACTGTTACACTACTGTCGTCGTCGTCGTCGTCGTCGTCGTTTTCGTATTCGGAAAACGTGGTGGTGGTGGGCGGCCTCGCACAGCTAGAATGGACGAGGAAGAAATCGACGGTGTCAAGTCGCCCATTAAAAGACTCGGATCTACTCGGAAATTACTCGTCTTTAACAGTAAGTATTTTCTTTCTTTCTTTTTTTTTCCTTTTTTTAAATACCCATTCTTGATTTTTCATTTGTTCGTTTGTTTGTTTGTTTGTAGTTCATTCGTTTCTTTTCTTGATTTTGTTTGGGGGTAGTTACTTTTTTTTTTTTCTTTTTTATTCCATCTCTTCTTGACCCACCCCCCTCTCCTCCTCTTCATCGCCACCACCATCACCAAAACCGATCACTCTTTCTCGCTTTATTTTTATCCGTTTGTTTGTTTGTTTGTTTGTTGATTTATTGATTTATATATTAATAATGTCTATTCTTTTTTTTTATCTTTTTTTTTTAAAGGAAGAAACAGATAATTAGTATCAATCAACGTTCTTTTTTCTTCATCGGAGACAACGACCTTTTTTCTTCTTCTTCTTCTTCTTCTTACAACCTTTGCCTCCTCCTCCTCCTCCCCCTCGTTGCCCTTCCATAATCCTCCTCGTTCCCTTTCTTTTTCTTCTTCAATTCTTTGTCCTTTCAATCTTACCTCCGCGTTTCAATATTTTTCTTTTATTCCCTTTAATTACAATTTTTTTTTTTCCTTTTTTTTTCTTTTTTTTCTCTATTTCTTCATTTTCCCTTTCTCATTCCTCTTTTTTCTTACTTGTATTGCCCCCCTCCGCCATTTTTTTTTTTTATCTTCCCTATTATTATTCTTCTCAATGTACGTGTTTATATATTTACTTGTGTGTGTGTGTGTGTCTATCTGTTAAATGTGCACGTGTAGAGTATGCGTTCGATTGCAAACGAAAAGAAACACACACACTTACACATACACGCGCGCGCGCGCGTTTATCGAATTTTTGTTTATTTCTCTTATTAATTTATTAACTTAATTTAACTTTTTTATTTATTTGTTTATATTTATTTCTTCATTCTCTCTCTCTCTCTCTCTTTTCTTTTCTTTTTTGTATTTCTTGTTTTTTTTATTTTCCTCCTCCGCCATTTTTTATCTTGCCTATTATTATTCCTCTCAACGTACGCGTTTATATATACTTATTTGTGTGTATTATTGGTAGTAGGAACACAACGTGCATGTATGTGTATTGGTGGTGTATGGTGTTTCGATCGCGAATCAAAAAAAATACGCGCACACACACATTGCTCCACGTGTATTGCAATAATTTTTATTTCTCGTTTTTTATTCTTAATAAAAAAAAAAAAAAAAAAAAAACTCCGCGGCTCCCCACAACTCCCCCACCCAAAACAAAAAAAGATTAGGTACATATACTTTTTTATATGTGATAAGTAATTGATTTCTAAATAAATAATTAAAAAAAACGTATGGGATTCTCGGGTTTTTTTTTTTTTCTTTTTTTTTTACTCTCTCGAAACCGCGCGCAAAATTATTTACGTGCGCATTCTTCCACGCGCAGGATGCATCTCGCACGCATACACATATATACGTATGCATTCGCATATATATATATATATGCAAACAAATACGTGCATATGTGTATTTTAGTGACTTGCGAGAGAAAGAGAAAGAGAAAGAGAGAGAGAGAGAAAGAGAGAGAGAGAGAGAGAGAGAGAGAGAGACCTTGGAAAATAGTTTCCCTGGAATGCAACAACCTCGCGTGGATATAGTTATTTAAAAGTTGTTTAGAACACACACACACAAAAAAAAACATCGAAAGGAAAAATAATAACCCAGATAAGAAAAAAAAGAAAAAAACAAAAAAAGCAGATAATATTTTTTCTCACGATTATTAAAATAACATAAAATATGTATATTCACATTCATTTTAAAATCATTATCATCGTTATAACCAAATTTTCCATTTCCTATATACACGCATATGTGTGTGTGTGTGTGTCATCATAGCGCATGTGTTATTATTATTATTTGGAAACGATTGTAATATTATTAGTATGTAAGTTACATATAATTTTGTCTCGTTTTCATTTTCAAACGATCATTATAATTAAATTTATCATATTTTTTTTTTTCACGTCTCGACACACATGCGCACAGTATATATATGTGCACATTAATATATTAATAATAATAATAATAATATTTATTGTGTTGCCTGAAAAAAAAGTATTACGTGCCGATTGTTGAAAAAAAAAAAAAAAAAAAAAAAAAATTGTATGAACGTTATTGAAAAATTTAAATTTAATACGGGACAGTGTTAACGTTTAACAATTCAATTTTCAATATGGCGTTCTAATATTTTTTCATTATTTCGTTCTTGTTATTTTTCTGTTTTCTTTTTATGTAAATTTATAATTCTTTCATATCCAATTGACAAAAAAGGAAAGAAATAATAACGTGGGCTGATTGGCAAGGTCGTATTCATGAATGTGTGCAATAGGGGTCCCGCAGAAAGTTCACAAAATTCAACAAAATGAAATCTGTTTTTATTGGATTCATTGAATGAATGAATGAATTAATTAATTAATTAATTAATAAGACTTCCGTTGGAAATGTTCATAAATGTTAGTAATTTTTAGGATTGCGTCAGGATTATTTTTTATTGCATCCTGCGTTTTCATTTTGCACAGGGCCCCCGTGAAATATATAAACGGGTCTGCCGATTGGTATGATTGATAGTAATGTAAACTAGTAATGTACTAGTCAATGGTGAAAGAGACGACGTTCGACAGTTATAATCATTCTCGAGGAATGTTGGTTGTGTGCATACGAAAAAATAAAGGCTTTAGCTGCTGTTACAACTACAACAATAACAATAACAATAACAACATATTTCTTTTTTCTAATGCAGAAATACATCTTCTACTTTTATCATTTTGTTATCAACAAAACAAAGATTCTCAATCTTTTACATTTCTTTTCAAAATGTTTCCTTCTCAAAGTACACGTAATCCAAGTTGAGAACCTCTAATCTATATAAGGGATTTATTAAAAAAAATAATAATAATTATATTATTATTATTATCATCATTATTATTTTGAATATTATTCGAGTGAATTGATTGAACAAAAAATTGTGCAAGATACATTTTTTTCTTTTTTCTTTTTTTTTTTTCTCTCCCATATAATATATAGTCCACCTTTTTTTCCCGAAGCTGTGTTGCTGTTACCTTTACTCTTTCACGGTTGAATAAAATTAGTCGATAAAATGATTAAAAGCTTTCTCTCTCTCTCTCTATCTATCTATCTATCTATCTATCTTTTTAAGCTTCTTTGATTCTCTTTAGCTATCCTATTCACACACACACACACACATGTGTATTATAAAAGAGAGAAGAAACGATTATCTCGGAAAATAACTCTCTCTTCTCCTTGTTAAGTTGCGCGCGCGTGTTTTAACTTTTCTTTAGCAGCAGCAGCAGCAGTAACAGCAGCAGTAACAGCAGCTTGGTTACTTGCTTGCTTCTCTCTTTCACATGAGAAACAGAGAAAGAAAATTTCGTCTGTGTGTGCGTGTGTGCGTACTGGGTACGCGTGAGAACACACACACACGTATTTGTGTGCGTACGTGCGTGTGTTACACGTTTCTCCCCATCCAATATCGATCTCTCTCTCTAACGGCTAGTTCTCGCAAGTACGCCGGTTATGCACCTCGTACAAACCAGGTAGGAACGTATCCGTCATCTCTGGTACCCTCTGCCATATCTTTTTTTTTCTTAGAATATTAAAAAAAAAATTGTTCCTCTTTTTGTTCCTTCTTCTTCTTTTAAGGAAGTGAAAACTTGTCTATAGAATCATCGTTGTTGATTCGAAATTTCTTAATCCTTACTTTTGCACATATAGATCACATGCATTAATATTCATACGTCACGTGTAGATTTCATTTTATTTCTTATTCTTATCCTATTCCTGATATTATACCACCCTGTCGAAGTTTAGTTTTCCAAAGGTTTCTCACTTCTATCGAGTGTGAACTGCACACATGTGATTTTTGTTCTTTTTTTAATGTCATTTTACAAAATTGTTGGTTTACCACGTGATCTCTTTCTTCCACGCGTTTATATTTATATTTGTTTGTGTTGCACACACATGTGTGTGTGTGTGCATTGACACACGACGCTCAGAGAGTCTCTTGAAAATAAGAGAAAATAAAAATAAAGATGCTTCCTGTCTTCTCTCAGAAATGATATTTTTACATGTATAAAAAGCACTTAATCTCTCTATTTTCTCATTTTTATTTATCTTTATCATGATTTTTCTTATACGTTTGATTCAAAGAATTCAACGAAGACGACTTCTACGCTATCGAACATCTTTTTGGCATCCTTAACTCTCTCTTTCTCTCTCCGACCATCGCAATATCTTTTTTCTTTTTCTTTCCTGTTTTTTTTTTTTTTTTATAGGTATATATACATACTCATCCAAAAAATATCGAATCTCGTTTGGAACTTAATCGAACAGTTATCAATTTTTATCGAACTTTACTTACGACCTTCACTGACCTTCACCGACCTTCACCGATTATTTTCCTTATCGATTTTCTATTTTATTGCATCTCCTCGACGATTAATATCGATCAATTAATTGGAAAATTTAGGTTATAAAATGTCTTTGTCAGGGAACCCCCCCGTCCCCGTGAAGTTAGTAAATCCACTACGTCGACGGAGGGTTAAAAAACAGGAATAGTATATTGAAAACTTTTTGGTTGCAATTAAAACGATAACGTTTGTAAAACTAAAGATACTTATACATTTGTTTCCAATGTATTTTTAAATAACAATACAAAATTGAAAAAACCCGCCCCCGTGGAGTTAGTAAATCTACTACCTCGACGGAGGGTTAAAAAAACATATGAATAGTATATTGAAAACTTTTTGGTTGCAACTAAAGCGATAACGTTCGTAGAGTTAAACTAGCTGGCTCAACAAAATAAAAGATTAAAATGATGATGAAGAAAAAGAAGAAGAAGAAGAAAAAGAAGAAAAAAGTTATTCTACTACATATGTTCTCGATGTATTAAATACATGTAGTTGTGTATGTTAGAAGAGATAAAGAAGCAAACAGTCGTCGTAACAGCAACTATCCCGGCGAATGAACGCCACGCCCTCGATCAAAAGAAAAAGATAGAAAATCTTATTACGTTTGCTTCTATAAAATAGAAGAGAGTAAAGTAAAGGAAAGGAAAGGAAAGGAAAATAAAATTAACTAAAAAAAGACAATTTCTCATTCTATCATTATACCGTTATCCACGTGAAAACAATCATCAATTTATTCTGATTCCCAATGAATGATATTTATTATTTAACTTTTGCAATATATAAATTCAACAATTTCAAATCAAATTCCATTCGGTTTACAAATCAACGTTTATCGATTATCATCGTTACCATCATTCATATCTTTTAAAATAATTCTATACCATCTATTCGAAATTATTTTCTAATAATAATTAATATAATATATATATATTATATTATATGTATATAATAACATAACGTAACATACATATATATGTATATATTTATTATATGTATATAATTATATATATATATTATATTATAAATAATAATTTTTAATTGATAATAATAACAAATTTATATAAT
>NW_014569838.1:70578-83145 GCF_001313835.1 Polistes canadensis
TACGTTTATATTTACATAAAAAGAAAATAAAAGATAGATCAATTAGAAATGTTTTTTTTTGTTGAATAGAAATTTAGTAAGAAACTCAGAACTTTTCTTATATTATTATAGTTATATTTTTTTTTAATCAAATTATTGTATTAATATTTATTAGTTTACATTATATATTATTTAAATATATTGTATTCGCGTTCAGTTTGACTATCATATTTACTATTAAATCAGGTACTATTATCATCGAGAAAAATCATTAATAATATTGATGAAAAATAATGAAAGAAAATGAACTCACAAAGATAACAAGAGGGAGGGGGGGAGTTACCAAATAAATCATTCTAAGAATAAGAGAGAGTGTGAGAGAGAGAGAGAGAGAGAGAGATACATATATCTATCAATTAGAAAAATTATTATTAATAATATAAATTTTTCAAGAGACTGAAATTCTCTTCGTTCGTACGTTATGTAATAATTATCGATAAAGATAATATCAAATATGAAATAACGCTAATCTTAATATCTAGTGAATTATTTATCAAACTATATTAATCATAAAAAAGATAGATACAGCAAACAGATATTATTGATAAGACAAGAATAGTCACTAATAGAGTATTGATGTGTGAGAAATAATGAAACAAATTTTATTCACAAAAGTAAGGAAGAAGGGGAGGTTGGAAGAGGTGCTTACTAAATGTATACTTCCAAAAATAAGAGAAAAAGAAAGAAAGAAATATCAAGAGTGAATTATTTATCAAACTATATTAATCACAAAAAAGATATTATTGATAAGACAAAAATATAGTCACTAATAAAGTGTTGAGAAATAATGAAACAAATTTAATTCACAAAAGTAAGGAAGGGGGTTGGAAGAGGTGCTTACTAAATGTATCCTTTCAAGAATAGGAGAAAGAGAGAGAGAGAGAGAGAGAGAGAGATATCAATTAGAAAAACACACACAATTTTATTAATAAAATAACATTAATCTTAATATCTAGTGAATTATTTATCAATTCACAAAGAAGATAACTGCAACAAACAGATATTATTGATAAAACAAAAATAGTCATTAATAAAGTGTTGATGTGTGAGAAATAATAAAACAAATTTAATTCACAAAAGTAAGAATGGTGGGCGGGGGGGGGTGAGAGAGGTGCTTACTAATTGTATCCTTCCAAAAATAAAAGAGAAAGATAGATATTAATTAGAAAAATGATTATTAATCTTAATATCTAGTGAATTATTTATCAAACTATATTAATCACAAAAAAGATATAGATACAGCAAATAGAATATTATTTGCTAACAAAAATAGTCACTAATAAAGTGTTGATGTGTGAGAAATAATAAAACAAATTTAATTCACAAAAGTAAGAATGAGGGGGGGGGGAAGGAGGTTGGGAGAGGTGCTTACTAAATCTATCCTTCCAAAAATAAAAGAGAAAAATAGATATTAATTAGAAAAATTATATTATTAATCTTAATATCTAGTGAATTATTTATTAATTCACAAAGAAGATAGCTACAACAAATAGAATATTATTGCTAACAAAAATAGTCACTAATAAAGTGTTGATGTGTGAGAAATAATAAAACAAATTTAATTCACAAAAGTAAGGAAGGGGGGTTGGGAGAGGTGCTTACTAAATGTATCATTCCAAGAATAAGAGATAGAGAGAGAACACAGGTTTGACTTGCACACTAGTCGGTCAGAGTCACAGTCATGGTCACGCTTCGAGGGTTGAACACTCTGCATATATATATATATATACATATATATATATATATAAAACACTGTTGGTAGAGTAGTATACGGTGGGAGAAGAGAGTTCACCGGCGCGTACAGAGGATACAACACCAAACCCAGAGTGTGCTGCTGCTGCTGGTCGAGTACGAGTTTTGTGTGGTGGTGGTAGTGGTGTGCGTGCGTCCCATCATCCATTGATTCCCCTACTATCTTTCTCTCTCTCTTTTTCATACTTCTTTCTCTCTTTATCTTTATCTTTTTTTTTTCCTTTCATTCTTTCTCTTTCTCTCCCCCACTCGCTCGTTTGCTCATTTTTCATCTCTTTCTCTCACTCTTTCTCTCTCACTCTCTCTCATTCTAGTGAATTATTTTTCTGTATATACAGGGCGACAAGAAGCCTACTCTCTCGCTAACTAAACTCGTGTCAGTCAGTGTAACACCATCTTGCCGAGCTGGTGCACGTATTCACCATATTTCTTTTTACCAAACCATCATCTCACTGATATATTCTCTATTTCTTTTTTTACTTTCCAAAAGAAAGAGTTAGAGAGAGGGAGATAAAGAAAAAAAGAAATATATATATATATATATATATATATTTATATATAAATTTACAATATATTCACTCAATTTATTTATTACATTTATATGTGTTGTGTTTAGATCTGTGTGTGTGTGTATATTTATATATATATCAGTTTAAATATATGTAATATATATGTACCTGGGATGGATATGTGAAGAAGGAAGATAAATAAGTGGTGTGTGAAATTCAACATTTATCAAGATAATTTGATCCAATTTGTAATAGTGCAAAAAAAAAAAAGAAGAAGATATATATATATATATATTAAGTTATTTATATTCAACGCAATACAATGTGTTATATCAAGTTTTACATATCGCATATAGTTTATACATATATGTATATATCTACAAACGAATAAGACAGAACGATCCCCTTTGATCTGATTATTTATCGATTGAAATCTCAATTATATGATAATAATAATAATAATAATCATAATCATAATGAAGAATTTATCGGAACCAAGAAGAAAGATTTTATAAACATCTTTCAACAACAACAACAACAGCAACATTGATCGTGGCCTACGATACTTTAAATACAACTGCATAATATATTTTCCAATAAAAGAAAAAAACAAATAATTATAACAACACAGAGGACTACAAAATCAATACAACGAATTATATAATAATCAATTTGTCAAATTATTATATTTTGGCTTTTAAACAAATAAGATTTTATTTAATACAGGACTAAAGAAGAAAAATCAAAATAATAATATCATCATCATCATCATCATCATCCACAAACATGGTCGAAGTTTAACAGAGAGAACCAGAAAAAGAAGGAAGGAAGGAAAGAGACAAAGAATCCTTCTTTTTTTATCCAAGAGGAAGCTGCAAGAGAAGAAGAGGGTGCTCTTTGGAGAATATAGGAACCGGTGTGCGCAGAGTAGTTCTGCTTTTTGAAGTGGGGGTAGACAGAGACCGATGTCAAAGAGAAAGAGAGAAATAGTGAGGGAGACCTAAAGGGGTGGGAGGTGGAGGTGTGGGTGGGGGTGTGGAAGAAAGAGAGAAGGAAGGCTGGTTGCCTGGCGACGAGCCATCTAGTTCGATCCCAGCATCCCGACCAACCACCCTCTCTCCTCTCCCCTCACCAACCCTTGCAACTGCCCTACCCCCTGCCCCAACCCCCCCATTTACTCTTCTCTCATACGCCTCCGCCTCCACCTCCACCTTTCCCCACTATCCTTCTCTGTCTTTCTCATTCTCTCTTTCTCTCTCTCTCTCTCTGCCTTCTGCCTCCAATTCTGATTCCAACTCTGACTCTCTTGCTGTTCCCAGGATCTCAAGGAGTATCTTGGACCATCTCGTCTCGTTATTTTGCTTTTATTTTTCTCCCTCTTTTGATTATTATAATAATTGAATATTATAATAATAATTAATTAATTAATTAATTATTATTGTTGTTGTTGTTATTGTTGTTACCGTTGCTGTTGATTAACTACTGTTACTACTGTTGTTATCACTGTTGTTGTTTAAATAATTATTCTCGTCATTGATAATATTGTTATACGTTGATTATTATTATTATTATTATATTTTTGGATCGGTTGAATATTTATAATCGGATAAAAGCAAGTGTGTTTTTTCGAATAATATATTATTAATGTTAGTATTTTTTATATTTTGTCATCTCGGTTTAATATTTAGAATCGGATTTAAAAAAAGCAGTGTGTTTCGAATCATATATATATATATATGATATATATATGTGTGTGTGTGGTATATGTTAATATATACCAATATTATCGTGTCCTGTGTTACGAATAATATAATAACGTTATGTTATATTTTTTTATTTCATTTATTATTGGATAACTAGTTAGCTAATTTAGCTATCTATTTATTTATTTATTTATCTTTACTTCTTTCTATCTATCTATCTATCTTTTTCTTATACAAGAATCAAGAAGGTGTTTCTTCTTGTCGATCATCATGGATCTTCATGGATGGTGGATGATATTATCTCAAGAGGAAGAAGTTTAAAAGTAGAAGGACTTACTTATTCAAGGATCATCATTCTACTCAAGAATTTGATAATATGAACGTTTTCAATCGGATGAAGATCTAATTATATAATATATAAATCACATCATTGTATATACAACAAGATGTATAATTGTTCAACATTTTTGGAAGATCATCATTGTTGTTTCATCGTATCAACAAGATTCTATAACAAAATGTGAAAGTTACGTGTGATTCCTTATTATTGATAGCTTTCATAGCTATCAATCTTCTTCTTCTTATTATTATTATTATTCTTATATATTTTTTCTATCTTCCCACATTATTTTCAACTTGATTTCTTTATACGTGGAAATGATTACTCGGAAGGAAGAAATAATTCTAATTGTGATGTGAAAAAAGAGAAAGAAAAAAAAAAGTGTAAGGGGAATATATATATATATATATGTATATATATATGTAAATATATATGTATATATATATATATATATATATGTATATATAATTTTAACGAAGGAGATCACATTTTCTATCGACTCGTGCAAAAAGAAGAAGAAAAGCATTGGAAAACGTTAATCGTTTACAATATTTACAAATTAAATATCATCCTATATCTTCTATTTCTCTTCAACAAACCATCCAACATGTTCCAGTGCATCATACAACAAAGGAACGGATGGATTCATCCTTACAGTCCAGACACCAAGGATGTTTTCCCAGGTATATATATTAGATATATACTATGCGGAGAAATATATATATATATATATATATATTTATTAATATTATTTTAATCTAACGAAAAAATTCATCGTAATATTACAATGTCGGATAATAATGAAAATTGATGTATTTGTTTTTGATGAGTTGGATTGATGGGGTGGGATAAAAGGAGAATCACAAGGGAGGAGGAATCAATGATTCATTTTCTTATTTTATTGTAAAATGAAATAATCTAATTAACTACGACAGACAAACAAATTGATTTGGATTGTGTAAATTCATCCAATTACTACTATTTTGGCCATCACACACACTCCTTTACATTGAATGAATTTATTTATATCAAATGAACGTATGAAAGCTTTTCACATGTACACTCAACTCATGCAAACACACATTTTTCTAAGTTCTTTCACTGTGTGTCGAAGACAAATTTATGTAACAAAAATAATTTACACGTTTATACATATATTTTATTTATTTATTTATTTTCTTCTCGTTTTATATAAAAAAGGCGTTCTGTTTTACCGACCGAGATATATGAAATAAAAAAAGAAAAAAGAATACAGTGCCGGTTTAACTCGTCCGTATACGCGATGCATGCACACGCGAAATGTGCAATTCTAAACGGGACAGGAAGTCTTTCAATAATTTCGTACCGAGGTCTTTTTGCGTGGGTGAGATTAATAATGCGAAATGATAGGTGTTAGAGATTCTCTCGTGTCGAGGTCGTAAAAGACAGACAGACAGACAGACAGAAAGGACAGGGTAAGAGAAAATGAAAAGATCTACTTGTGTTGGAATTTATACGCATAACTACTACTACTACTACTACTATTACTATTACAAAATAATTTCTTCTCTTTTCTAAGATTAAATCTAAGATTACTAATGTTACTCTCTAACTCTAATTCATTACGTTTAAATATATATATATATATATATATATATGTATGTATGAATGCATAATTTATGCGTGCGCGCACGCGCATTCGAATGTGCGCGTACGTACGTACGTATATGTGTGTGTACGTGCTATTAATAGTTTTCACGAATGTCACGTCTCTCTGACGTAACAATGTTCAGAACTATGATCAACGATCTGCCTAATCTAAGTTCATTCTAATCGACCCAATCAGAAAATGTGGGGGAACGTATTATGTTGTTCTAAGTTTTAAACACGTTCTCGACGAATTTTCTACACAATTCTTTTTCCTTTTTTCTTTTTTTTTGGTTTATTCCTACAGGGTGGGTCAAAACCTAATGTTATTCACGTTAATCATTTTCACATTTCGCGATACTTTTTGCGAAATCGTGATATCGCAAATACATTTAATTTGACCACAAATTCGTTTTGCATCGCAAACGAGATTGATACTTATTTTTTTTGGATTTTTGGATTTATAAATCGTTCGAGAACAACCTTTGAACTCGGCCATCTATTATCTAAATTGTAAATTTATTCTAATCGAACGAATCAAAAAATGTTGTGGGAGGGGGGGGGGAACGAATTGTGTTCTAAGTTTTAAACGCGTTCTCGACGAATTTTCTACACAATTTCTTTTTCCTTTTTTTTTTTTCTTTTTTTTCTTCCCCCCCCCACCCCCTTTCCCCCTACAGGATGGGTGGGTCAATAATTTTATCTCCATTATTTTCACATTTCGCGATACTTTTTGAAATCGTTTAATATTGCAAATGATTAAAACTTGATAAACAAATTTATTTCCACGCGAAAAAAAAGATTGACTTATTTTAAATTTCACATATACACGTAACTTTAATAATAATAATATTTATATTATTATTAATAATAATAATCCTTCTTGCAAAGATTTAAAATCCTATAGGGGGATGAGGGTCGGGGAGTATATACAATTAACATTGCAACGTGTCATCGATTTTTTTCTCAACGTTTTTTTTTTTTATATATTTATTATTATTATTATTATTATTTGGTTTCTTTTTTTGTATGTATATTTGAAGTTATATTTCTTTTGGCGCGTTTTCAAAAGTGAAGTTAGATGCGACCGAAAAATCGACACCACGAAGTTGTCGATATTCAAGATGCGCGGGAAAATTGAAATTATTTTTGAGGTTATGGTGTTTATATTCGTTTTGATACGCTAAAGAAGAATAACTTCTTACGTGCGTACATAATATAAGTACACACATCAGTTTTTTTTGGAAATTATTTTTGTATGGATTGTTTTTAAGAAGAGGAAGAAGAAGAAGAAGGCGGAAAGAATTAAACGAAAAAAGAAATCTCTCTTTCTCTCTTGAGAGACCTCGAGTCGTTTAGAAATCCGATCTAACTCTGTCTAACCCTGAAAATGATATCCCCTTTTCCTCAACTTATCTTTATACGTATGAAACACATCGTGTATACCAAAGAAAAGATAAATAAAATAATGAAACATTTTTATTTATTTTTCTAAAATACGTAACAGTATTATCGATAATCTAAAGATAACATATTATCGACACAAACATTTTGATTACTTCTTAGTAACATTTTTGTTTTTTTTTTTTAGTAAACAATAATCGTTTATTTTAAATTACGTATGTAAAAATCTGTATTTAAATATCAAAATTTGTCGATTCACGTGTATATGTTACCGTCAATGCCGGAAATAAGTCATTGCTAGTAATACATCGGCAATATTTTTTGTTTTTGTATTTTTCAAGTTTCGGTAAATATTTTTTATACTAAAAGAGAGTGAATAGATTTTAATGAAACTTATATTAAATTAAAGTACACTATATTGTCTACGCGTAGAATACCATATCGAGTTATAAATTTAGCATGGAAAGTCCAGAAAATGTCAGAGAATGCAACGCTGTAAATTATGCATCTTTGCAATTTCTTTGAAAAGTTTCGTAATGCCGAGGAATTACTAGCAACGACTGATTTCCGGCTTTGACGGTAACATATATATATTATTATACAAATCAAACTTCATTTTTAACTGGGATTAATGTCATTTGATTTTTATTATAAAAGTGAATTGTTTTTTTTTTCTTTTCTTAGAATAATGATTTGAGGATTCAAGGGTTGTCCTGTTGACAAAGTTTCCACTCTCCCCCTCCCTTCTCCAAGTAATTATACTTTTAGTTTTGGAAAATAACGTGTCATTGTGTAAACTTAAACACACACACATTTGAGGTTATAATATGCATACCATAAACACGTTAAATGAATTTATTTAAAAAAAAGACATTTTAATATTTCGGGTTGCGGTTGCTTAATCTGTCACTGACAATAATAATAATAATAATAATAATAACACCAAACATCTGTCTGTCTCTCTTTCTCATTCTTACAATTAGTTAGATATGATAATCACTATCTACAAAAAAAAGGAAATAAATGACAAAAAAAATAAAAAAAAAGGAAAGAAAATAAGTAAAATATTATTTTATAATGTTGGCCCCAATCTTTTCTATCGAAGAAAATTTGTTGGACGTTGAAGGAAATATTAACAAACAAACAAACGAACGAACGAAAGAACTAAAAATAAAAATAACAATAAAAAAAAGACAAGCATTTCGAGAATTTATGACACAGTTAGTTATTTTAGAGATAATGAAAAATGAGTCGACGAGTTTAATATCCACTAGTGTTGTGTAGTAGTATTCTTCCCTTCGATTCGCTCAGGAAGGAAGTCGATAGAGAAACTGTGTGTGTCGCATATCAATTGACTGGTGGGTTGTCAAGGTACGCTTTAACAACGAACGAAATAAAAAAAAAATGATCCCTTGCGTGAAAAAAAATATTCACATTATTCTGTCGATAAGGTAGATCCCTTTTTGCGACTAATAGAGTCGTTGCTATGTTTTTTTTTATTAATATACAATCCAAATTATTAGAATATAATAAATAATATATATAATAATATATATATATATATAATATTCCTTATATATAATAAGAAAAATTATTCAATGATATTCCAAAAAAGATCCTACAGAGTATTAAAGAATTTCTTTCAGATTTTATTTGTTTGTTTGTTTAAATAACCAATAACATTGAAAAAAAAATCCAACTTATCGACGGAGAATTAAAATCTTTTTCTTTTTTTTTTTTTTCCTTCTTCTTATTTTATTCTTTGATATGAAAAATCTTTGTAAAATAATTTTATTTTTGTAATAATATATACCTATGTTGTGTATGTTTATGATATAATATAATATAATTATGAATATATTCTACTTGAATCTAATTTTTTGAAATTATATTTCTTTTGGCGCGTTTTGGAAAGTGAAGTTAGATGCGACCGAAAAATCGACACCACGAAGTTGACGATATTTACGATGCGCGGGCAAATTGAAGTTATTTTTGAGGTTATAAAGGTTATATTCGTTTTTTTTTGCTTTTTATACATAATTTCTGCATTTTTACATATCTTGAAATATGCAGTTATATACAATGTTTACAATTATTATCTGGTTTTAATAGTTTAAATAATTATTACATATTATATTAGAAAAAAAAGTAAATGTGTGGTGTAGTTAACCGAATAAAAAAAATCACATTTATCGTTTCGCTCTTGCGCCATTTTTGTTTTAATATTTAAAAGAGATTCAAGATAATTTAATAATGATCTTATTAGAGAAGAAAGAAAATAAGTCAATGCTAATTTGATTTGTTGGAAAAAAATGTGTGTTCGCGAAGAGAGAATTAACAAACAAATAATTATATTTTCAATGAAAAATATACACACATTCGTTTAAACAATGAACGTATTTATGGGATCAATCCTATAGGTAAATTATTCCATAAGTATTGGAAAAATATTCTAAGAGAATTCAATGCGTGTTAAGAAATGCTTTTTTTTTTTTTTAAAGCACACGACACTCTGTGTTTTATTATTACATATATTATAATTATATCATCTTCTATATTATTATTATATATCCATGCATGTGTATCTTATTTAACGAGTTTAATGATAATATTTTATTTTAAATTTACTAAACACATTATTCTACAAAAAAAAAAAAAAAAAAAAAAAAAAAAAAAAAAAAAAAAAAAAAAAAAAAAACAAAAGCATCGATAAGTAACGTGAGAAAAAAGTATACTTTTTCCAATACGTGTAATTTGTTTAACTAACAATATATAACTCACAGATATTATCATAAATGTTATTCGATGACTTTTGATTGAATATAGTCGATAGATTAGATCACAGGGGTGCTCAACCTAGTTAGTTTTCTTCGGGGTTTGCATAAATGACTTCAAAACAAAACAAAAAATACAAAATAATAATAAACAAGTTGTAAAACAATATGTGCATATTTTAAACTTTCGCTGCAAAGGTGGGGGGGGGAAGGAGATGTTACTCAGTGGAGGGACACAAATGGTGGACGGTTCATATTTTGGGTACTTAAAAAAAATAAAATAAATTTATGACCGGGTAGGGGGTATTATAGGGGGGGGGGKGCCGAACCATCGCCACATGGGGCCACATGGGGTTCGGGGGTCGTCGCAACGTTTTTAATACAGCTGCGTCAGATTGTGCAATAAAAATTTATGCACAGCACCAAGTATTGTTGTTTTGCATTATTAATTTATTTAATATAAAGGGAAAGAACGCTTCATGAATTTATTGAACGATCATCTAATAGATAAAAGAGAGAGAGAGAGAGAGAATAAAAATAGAAATAAGGGCATGAAATTAAATACTACAGTTATGTATATGTGTCACAGATTGTTCAATAAAGTTCATGCAATTGTTGTTTTTTACTTATTTCAAAAAGAACCATTGGATAAATTCATTGAACAATCTAATAGATAAAAAAGAGAAAGAGAGAGAGAAAACAAAAATAGAAATAAGGGCATGAAATTAAATACTACAGTTCTGTATATGTATCAGATTGTTCAATAAAGTTCATGCAATTGTTTTTTACTTATTTCAAAAAGAACTATTAGATGAATTCATTGAACAATCTAATAGATAGAAAGAGAGAGAGAGAATACAAAAATAGAAATAAGTTTGTTCAGTATCCTTTTTTACAAGTAACTCCTCTCTTTCTCTCTCCCTTTTTGATGTCAGATGTGGGGAACGGACGTTGATGGAAGGAAGGGGGGGCATCACTATCGGTCTTTCGCATGCATATAACACAAGAGGGGTGGGGTGGGGTGGTGTATATATACATAGAAGATGTTGATGGGATGGTGATACCAATGGTGATGGTGATGGTGATATGGTGATGGTGAGATGGTGGCGCAGTCGAGCTAACATAAACTTCCTAGCTTGGTTGGTTAGTTGGTTGGTTAGTTGGTTGGTTGGTTGGTTAGTTGCTTGCTATAGGTAGCGTACGACGCGCCAGTAATTGTGGTTAATTTAACGACGATCAAAGTAACACACGGAGAAGAGAGCAACAAAGCAAAGCAAAGCAAAAGCAAATGCAACGCGACACTAAAAACTCGTGTTTGCTCGTGTGTGGTGTTGTGTTGTATTGTGTTGTGTTGTTCTACTCTCGTGTACAATTGTATCCTGCTCGTGTGTGCTCGTTTGTTTCGCCAGTTTGTTGTTCCCCAAACTCTTCTCTCTTTCTTTCTTTTTCTTTATTTATCTAGTTCTATTTTATTCTCTAGATTTTCTTCCTAGTTTCTTCTCATCGAGCTTTCATTTGTTTTTTTTTTTTTTTTTCTAAAATTATTTCTTATCTTTCCCTTCTTCTTCTTCTCTCTTTTGTTTTGTTTTTATTTCCTTTCCTTTTTTTACATCATTTTTAATTGGAAACAATTTTTAAAATGTGTCGTCCACCCCCTGTACGTTGTTTGTTATTGTTGTTCACGTGTCTCACGTAATTTCATTTATTTGTGTTGTGTGTATTGTATTTATTTAAACAATCATTCCTAATCGATACTAATCTAATCATTGTTCTATATATTATTTATATTAATTGCTTGAAGAAAAACAAAAACTTTGTTGTGTCGTGTTGTGTGTATGTGTGTGTGTGTGAGTGCGCGCGTATACAGTTTTTCCTTTCTCTTAACGAATGTTATTTTAAAAACCATTCTAATCTAATCATTGTTCTAAACATTGTCCTATATAACCGTGCAAATAATTTATTTAGCGATAGAACGTTATTTTCATTTTGTTTGTTTCTTTTTTTTACTAATGATTATATTCCTGTTCACATTTTTGTTTGTTTGTTTGTCTCTTTCTTTCGATTATTACTTCAATCAATTGTAATCTTCTAAAATCTCGATTATTATCGATTTAATAATATCATTCGTTCGTTTACTTCAATGTTGACGACGACCAATTTATCTCCGTTTTTCTTACACACACACACAAACATATAATACTCATATATATTATATACATATGTGTGCCTCGCATTATACACATATGAGAAGTGAGTCATCGTTCGTCGTTGTGTAGTCATAGTCGTCGTCGTGTATTATTTACTTATTCGCAAAAATAGTGATTTTAATTTTAATTCAGTTTTAATTATACTTATATTCTGGGCGTTATAATTGTTTGCCAAAAATAATAACAACAACAAAAAATATCTATATATATATA
>NW_014569838.1:84076-91125 GCF_001313835.1 Polistes canadensis
GGCGGGGGAATGGTGGGTGGTGTGCTGCCAATTGATTGGTTGATTGATTGATGATTGATTAAACGAGATAAAACCTAGAACAAAAATGTTCAAATTAAGCGGACGACAGGAATGGGAGGTCTGGACCAAAGGTAAATCCATTCATTACGTTTATCTTACATATACAAAATTATCTTTCTTATTATTATTATCTAATGATCAATATATTTTTCCTTTCGAATATATGTAAAAAAAAAAAACAATCCTTTATCTATCCAATAGAGTATAATAACCAACCACCCCCTTAACAATCCGTTTTCCCCCCATTAAAAAAAGAAAACAAATCAAACAATATTCTTGCTTGTTTGACAAACTACCAATCTCATAATTGATCATATTAAATCGACGATTAAATAAAATATTTATTTTAAAAGAAATGCGAATAGGGGGGCGGGGTGGGTGGGGAGGTGGAGAGGAAGGGGTGGATTTATAAAAGAAAAAAAAACAACTAGAAATCAATTATTAACTGAGGATGGTGTATAGAAAAAAAAAAATGAAAGAGAGAGAGAGAGAGAAGGATTATCTGGGTTATTAATAAATTAAAAACTGAAACATCCCTTGAAGAAGGGATGAAAGGAAGAGACGTGGGGTGAAGAAGTAGAAGAAGTAGAAGGAAGAAGAAGAAAAAGTAGAGGAAAATCATTGAAGTGAGGAGAAAAAAAAAAAGAAAAATGGAAGATCGGGTTAATCGAGTGAGTGTGCGGGACAGAGGGGGATGAAGGGGTGTAGGGTAAAGTGAAGAAAGGGGAGAATGAAGTTGAAAACACAGTTGAAGGGAGGGGTGGATGGGGGGAGGGTGAACAGGAACGCCATTACGCACCACCATGAACGAGGAGGAGGAGGATGAGGAGACCATCAACCAACCACACACCACCCCTTTTTGTTTTTTTCCCTCTTCTCGTTCACTCTAATTATTCTTTTCTCTTTGCTAGGATGGAAGATTTAACGTTCGTTGACACGAAAAAATCGTTCAAAGTTACCCCGGCCGGCCTCCTTTCGGATCAACGTGCATCATCGGATGCCGTGCTCCGTGAAACTGGAAACTTCCCTCCTCCCCCTCCCCCTGTTCCTCCTCCTCCTCCTCCTTCTCTTCTTTCTTTCTCTTTTATGTATATGGCAAAGAAAGAGAGAGAGAGAAAGACTTCCTCAGCCATGAATAATCATTTCCAATAAGGCTTCGGGGATTCATTGATGACAATGTTGTACTCTAATTGTTTTGTTGTTGGTGTTGGTGTTGGTGTTGGTGGGTGGTATTATTGTTGTTTTAATTTATCCTCGGTTAACGACACGTGTAAATCTATTGTTTATAAATTATATTGTTTTTTTTTTTTTTTTGATGAGCGGTAGGAGGAGGGTGGGCATTTTTATGTTTAATTAAAAATAAATATAACATTATGATTTTGTTTAATTATTGTGTACGAATTGAATTATGATAATATTAAAAAGGGACTTGTTTTATTTCTTGTCTTTTTTTTTTTTTTTGTTCTACTTTCATTGGATTGCAGGATAGATAAAAGTCCTGTGAAACATGTTTGTGGATGTGTATGTGTGTATATATATATATATGAAGTATATGGAAATCCTTAAAACATAATTTATAGTTGGTTGTCAGGGTTGCGTCAGGGTTTCGTTCCACCCTTAAAATGTAATCGAAGAAGATAAGTAAAAAGAAGAAGGAAAATAAAAAAAAAAAAGCAAAGGGGGTGGTATTTTTTTTCTTTCTTTCTTTCTTCCTACTTCTTCTTCTTCTTCTTCTTCCTCATCGATCGGATTATATTTCCGGGCGTGATTCATTCGAAGGGGCACCAACAGACTATGGCGAGATCTTTGACCTCTGTCCTCCCTCATGAGGCCAAAAACACGACGGTATATAATACTTTATACTTATGTATACATATGTCCATATGTATATAAGTATAAAGTACCGGATAGGTGACGGGGAGATATACGAAATAAGGGTAAATGAATTGTACCAGATGAGTGTGCGTGTTTATGTGTGTATAATACGGTAACACGGTACCCCTATCGGGTTGATTAGTCATCCATTTATTTTGCTGATTCGAATGATCATATAGTTTTATATTAATCCAACCAATATATGTATATATATATATAATAAATAAATCATTTATTTATTTATATGGTATTTTATTTTTTGTTATCTTTTTTCATTATTATAAAAATGGATATACAGATTTTGTTGAAATGAAAATTGTAAAAAACATAAAAGAATCGAGTTGGTGGTTTATTTGTAGAATAATATATATATTCAGGATTATAAAATATAAAGGGATGAGAAAATAAGGGTAGATGGAAGAATGAATCCTCGGGGTGGAAAGAGAGAGTGTTGTAGCCATCTTGGAAAAAACGTTTGTTCCTACTACTCGTTTCATAGCCATTATTATACTCTATCTTCTCTCTCTTTAACTTTTCTTTCTTTCCTGTTCATTCGTTCGTTCGTTCATCCTCGTCAGTCTTTGTCCCTTTTCTCTTTTTCGCATCAACAAAGCAACGTCATTGTCCCAGGCGACGTGTCGCCGATAAAACTTGAACAATGTTTCTCTCTCTCTCTCTCTCTCTCTCTCTGTTACACTGGATTTTCTAAACTATCTAGATTTTTAAAGAAGAACTCTTAATACCTTCATTTTCCTCTGAATAATTTTACCCCCTTCCCCTCAACCACCTTTTCCTTTTTCTCCTCCTCCTCCTCCCACGAATACATTCAAATGTATTTGAATAGAAATGTCGAGATTTTTTCTTGTAACAATTACTCGATGAATATAAAAGAGAACATACAAAATGATTACGTCAAAGAGTAAAGATTTGAACAGGTTTCATATTATTCCTTGAAATATGAAACACATCCGACACCCACGCACATACCACACATTTTGTGGTTAACCGAAACAATTAACATACCAGTCCACCACTATACAACACCGTTAAATATATTTTTCATTTTCCTTCTTTCAGATATACGGTTGCAACTGAACGAACAGTTGAGATGTCTCGATGTAAGGATGGAGGCACAAGTTGCCCTTGTTGCCGAACTGCAAGATTTCTTTCGCAGAAGGGCAGAATTAGAATTGGATTACAGCAAATCGCTTGACAAAATGGCTAGGAGTATACAATTGAGGCATAAGGAGCAAAAGCAAAAGTAAGATGATAAGCCTTTAATAAGTGGATTGCAATATTTGTTTTATAAAAAGGATACAATATTGATGTTCTCGTTTCCTTATATATTCTTATATCGATTTCACAGTACGTCTTTGTACTTTCTTTTTTTTTATTATGCTTCCCCTCTGCCCCAACAACCCCTTTTTATTTTTTTTTTGTCTTTTTCCAGACGTGAACAGTGGCCCCTTTTCTCCAGCTATGCTTGCTGGCAACAGCTTGTAAATGAGACGAAATCATTAAGTAGAGATCACGCTGCCCTTTCAGAAGTATATAGCACACATCTTGTCGGTAGGCTCAATCAAGTTATGGAAGATGTTCAAAGGATATACAAACGAGTAAGTAAATTTATGTTTATTGATATATTTATTTAATCAATTAATTAATCGATTCATTCATTCATTCACCTCACTCTCATTAATTTATCATTAATTTCTCTAATCGTATATAAATATTTAAGTGTCGTGAGATTGGCTATGAAACACACGAAGAAATATTACGAGTTCTTCATGAATTGCATACAACGATGAAAACTTATCAAGCATACCAAGCGGAGTCGAGACAAGCAGAAACTAAGTTACGCGTAGCCGAGCAACAGCGTAGTAAGTTAGAAGTTGCCAACGCGCCACCAGAAAAATTAGCCAGGAGCAAAAAGTATAAGCTCATCGAGAAAGAGGTGAACAAGGTAACTACAACAGGTTCTTCCAGACTTTTCCCTCCTCTTTACCTCGGTCTATATTTTCAATGAGTTTGAAGAACGATTCGAGTGTACTTCAAAACATCTACCTCTAACCCTTTAAGAGGAGTCTCTCGTTATCGATGAAAATATTCTGTCAATTAATCATTATCCATCATTGTCGTTGTGAACCTTTAATCTTTTTATGGGGTATCAGTCGAATAACAATTTTTACCTTTAATTATAATCTTTCTTTACTATTAATTATAAATGATATATCATATATATATATATATATAAAACAAAAAGAAAAGAAAAGAAAAAGAGAGAGAGAGAGAGAGAGAGAAGAAACGATTCGAAAAGTATTTTGTCATAAGTTTATTACAATCTTTATAAAAATATGATCCAGAAAATCTTGTTTATCTTTTAAATTTTCTTTCTACCTCTCTTCTTTCTCTTTACTGAATTATATAAATCATGAATTTTTGTTATGGCAGACTGAGTCGTGAAAGGAAGATTGAAAATGTAAAAGCTGAGAAGAACAGCCACGTTTTTCATTTTCTCTCTTTTCTATCTCTCTCTCTCTCTCTCTCTCTCTTTCATTCTCTTTCTGTTGATCTGTGTTAGCAGATGTTCGAAGATTTAAAACGAACGACTTGTGTCTACCGTTTTCTTGTAGCAGCCATGCTGCTGCAAGCTGCCGGTTAGAAAAATAAATGAGAGGATTCTCCCTCTTCTTCTTTCTTAATGTGACCATGACGATAAGACAGATGGTTCTAACGGTTTAGAAAGAGCAGGATAGTGAAAGGAAGAGAGAAAAGAGAGAAAGAGAAAAGAAAAACAAGGATTAACAGCATGTGTGCTGGCTCCTCTCTCCCCCCCCCCCTCCACCTTCTCTTTCTCCTTCTTTCCCTTCCCCCTCCCCACACCTTTTCTATTCATCTATGTTTATACCATATGTAATTCTATCGTAGTAAAAACGAGATAGGTATATATATAGTCTAATCAAAAAAGAAAGAAAAAAAAAAACAAAAAGAAAAAGAAAAAACTTATTCCAGAGGCCCCCCCATATATAAAAATTGTTATCACATTTCATGATACATTTATACAAACAAGCTGCTCGCTTATTTGATCTAGAATTTATAACATTGATTAAACGTTTTTTTTTTTTTTTTTTCAGAGAAAGATCAAATATCAAGAAGCCAAATTGAAAGCTTTGAAGGCTAGAAACGAATATATATTATGCTTGGAAGCTTCCAATACAACGATTACCAAATATTTCGTTGATGATCTGTCGGATCTCATAGATGTGAGTTTAATTAATGATTAATGATTTTTATTTCAATGATAGAGATAGCTGAATTTATTATAAAAATAATAAAAATTTATTATGCACATCGTATGTGTGTGTATGTTATTGATGATAAATAATTGAAATTCTTAATGAGTGAAGTTACGAAATCTTTTGTCCACACAGTGTATGGACTTTGGCTTCCACAATTGCATAGCTCGAGCATTGTTAATGCATTGTAGTGCGGAAGAGGGTAGGCAACGTTCGTTACAAACCGGTGCAGAACAATTGGCTGCATGCGTGGGCGCATTGGATTCGAGAGCAGACAAGCAAAGGTTCTTGGAATCTCACAATACTGCTTTTATGATTCCTAAAAAGTTTGAATTTCAAGGCCAACGTGGAGACGAGGTATATAAAACCCCCTCCCTCTCTCTCTCTCTCTTTTTATTTCTTAATTATTATTCCTCTTCCTACGCGTTTTATAAAAGATATTCAAGTTGAATTCACATTTTTTTATAATTACATTTAACGCGGCGCAGACTCCCGAGCCTGAATTACAAAAGGTGCTACACTTGGAAATGGAACAGCGATTAACTCAATTGCAACAAAGAGTTACCTCTCTTAGAACAGAGTCGGAGGAAGTATGGAAGACTTTAGAAACGGCGGAGGCGAGTCTCCTTGAAATGTTAACCGCCAAAGATTACGACTGTTCAAGATATTTCGGTGAAAATGCAGTATCTACGTCTAGACCACCGGAAACTTTACAAATTAAATTGAGAGCCGATAGACAAGAAACTGAAGAATTTTATCTTACCGTAAGTTTGTTCATATATGTTATTATTATTATTATTATTATTATTATTATTATTATTATTATTATTATTATTATTGTTATTATTGTTATTATTATTTCTTTTTTTTTTTTATAGACATAAGATAGACAAAGTCTCTGTGGAAATCGTTTATGGATCATTTATGATTTGTGTGTATACTTGCAGAAATTCAGAGAGTACCTTCTCGGAACTTCGAGAATAGCCAGATTGGATTCAAAACAGGAATATATACGTCACAGTCTATTGGATGGTTCTACAGCCAGTCCGAACCCATCCATATCTACTACCAAACAAAAACAAGCACGTAGGAAACGAATTGGACGTTTACAGATGAACGGCCAACCTAAATTATTCGGTGGTTCATTGGAGGAATATTTGGAAAGCACAAATCAAGAAATACCTTTGATCATGAAGAGTTGTATCAGGGTTATCAACCTTTACGGTTTACATCATCAAGGAATATTTCGTGTATCCGGTTCTCAGGTGGAAATAAATAACTTTAGGGAATGGTTTGAAAGAGGTGAAGATCCTTTAGCCGATGTAACAGATGCTTCAGATATTAATAGCGTTGCCGGTGTATTGAAACTTTATTTAAGGGAATTAAGAGAACCCTTGTTTCCTATAATATATTTCGAACATCTCATGGAATTGGCACAATTGGAATCCAAGCAAGAATTTGTTAACAAGATGAAGGAATTAATAGCCAGTCTACCAAGACCCGTGGTTATAGTAATGCGCTATCTTTTTGCATTCCTCAATCAGTAAGTGGAACATTCAATTCAAATAATTTATCTATTTCTATTTTGTGTGTGTGTGTGTGTTTTTTTTTAAATCTTATAGATAATATATAAGTCTCAAAGGGAATTATAGACGGTTAATAAATCTGATGAACAATTTATTTTGAACTAGTTGTACGTTTCGTCCCTTACTGGGGACTTCATCAGCAACTTGATCATTTAGTTCACGTGTCAATACATATTATCTTTCTTACAGAGTCATACATTTCAATAAAACTTAACATATTACAATACAATTT
>NW_014569838.1:93040-94894 GCF_001313835.1 Polistes canadensis
ATTTAATATAAAAATCAATAAAATCCATTTGCAGAAAGTATAGAAAATATTTACTCAATATTTGATTACGTGTGATAAGATAAGGTGTTTTAGGATCAAATTSTATTGTAMTATGTTAAGTTTTATTGAAATGTATGACTCTGTAAAAAAGATAATATGTATTGACACGTTAACTGTAAATGATCAAGTTGCTGATGAAGTCCCCAGTAAGGGATGAAACGTACAACTAGTTCAAAATAAATTGTTCATCAGATTTATTAACCGTCTATAATTCCCTTTAAGACTTATATATATTAATATATTTTTTGGACAAGAATATTGATACTTATAGATAATTTTAATAAACATTTCGCGTTAAATCAGTCTTTCAGAATTCTCGGATGAAAATATGATGGATCCTTATAACTTAGCTATATGTTTCGGTCCAACTTTGGTACCAGTCCCCGAGGACAAGGATCAAGTTCAATATCAAAATCAAGTTAACGAATTGATCAAGAATATTATTACATTTTGCGAGGAAATATTTCCAGAAGACATAGGTGGTACGCAATACGAGAAATATATAAGCAGAGAACCGGACGACGTGTTAGTATGCCTATACAAATCCATAAATATAATTCTATAATATTATTTGAATATCATTTTTCTTATTGTCTTTCTATTTTTTTTTTTTTTTATTTATAATATCAGAGACGTTGGTGATTCACCGACGGATCAAGTACAAGAGGACATGGATTCCGAAGTATATCCATCGGAAGATGGTCAGCATTATTAGTTTATTCATTAATTTATAAATATATAGAAAAATATTGTTTTTAAATATTTTTTCTTTTCTAATAATAAATCGTTTCAAACACAGAGTCAGAAAATTTGGAAGCTACTGCGCAATTCGACTTCAATGCTAGATCGGAGAGAGAACTTAGCTTTAAAAAGGGCGATACTTTAACATTATTTACTCAAGTTAGCAATGACTGGTGGCGGGGTTCATTAGCTGGGAGAGAAGGATTAATACCTGACAAATATATCATGTTGAAAATAAAGTAAGAACCTTCTTCTATCTTTAATATATCAATTGAATAATCATCGATTTATAATATATTATAAATATTATTTAATAATAATATTTTTTGTTTGTAAATAAAACACACAGAGATGAAGAACGAGAAAAAGAATTATTGAAATCGTCCAGCGAAGAATCAATGAGACGAAGAGCTTCCAGTTCAGCAGACAGCGTTCTACCTAACAACAATTCACCATTGATGATGAGTTCAACTGGTACGTCGAACGCATGGTCTTCGACTCCAGTATCAGATATTTCTCTTACAACGAATACGATGTCAGGGGAAAATAATAGTACTAGCAGTGGTGGTATCGTACCGGCAACTGTTGTTACACATGTGCCCTGCATCTCTTCTGCTCAACCTATCATCAGTCGAGAGGTATTAGAAACAACCGTTTAGCTAGCTAGCTACCCACACGCAATAGCTCTAATTTAGTTTCTTTGTACGTTATCTGGTTTCTCTGCTTTTGTCATTTATTATTGTCTGTTGTGTCTCTTTTATTTTCTGTTTTTTTTTTATTTTATTTTATTTTATTTTATTTCATTTTATTTTATTTTATTTTTGTTTATCTACGTACGTGCGCAACAAATGTGTTTTGCGCAACACATAAATACACGCAAAAAAAAAAGAAAAAAAAAAACAAAATATTTACAAACAACAAAAATAAATGGATCATAATAAGCTCTAGGCACGTAAAAGTGCATGGCTATATCATGCTAGTAAAGTAATTTTTATATCCTAATTATTGTTTCTCTCTATTATTTTTATCTATATTTTGTTCTTTTGTTTTTTT
>NW_014569838.1:96305-112535 GCF_001313835.1 Polistes canadensis
ATATGAGAAAGCCAGACAAAAAAGAAAAACTTGTTAAAAATTATTATCGATAGAATATATATATAAGTTTTAATTTATCAGAAATATACATATATATATATATATATATAAAAACTGTTCGATAAAACTGCTGACAAAAAGAAAAATAAAGAGTGTGTTGTTTTGTTTGTGTGGTTTACGTACGTAGTAGTTTTGTGTTTCTTCTTTCTGTTCATTCGTTTGGTTTTGAAGAAGTTTGATGATTCGATTGAGCTTCGACTGAGAGGATCTACCTTTCCGAGCGGGATATTCTTAAACAATTAGGTGAGTAAAAACAAAAGAAACAACAACAAGTGTCTCTCCCTTTCAGCTAACATCTCCTACCACCGCCAACCATTCGTCATGGGTGAAAAGATAATAGGGGGAGAGTGTTCTTAGGTATCTATTCTCATAATTTCGATGCGCTTAGAAATAGATAGACGCTTTGTAGTTTTGTGTCGTCTTAGCTAGCATCTCTCTCATTTAGCCAACAGTTTTACGAGCAGTTATTATTTTTTTTTTTCTTTTTTCTTCAATCCTTCCTTATAAAATCAAATCAAATCAAATCAAATCAATAAAATATTTCATTGCACCACGTAAATTCATTATAGTTCATAACAGTGCACACATACGCTTTCTCTGGATATCCTTTCTTTACACGTGCATGTAAGATGATCATTATTTTAATTTCATTAAACACTATATAATATCGATCATGTTTAATATATACAATCTCATGGAGAAAAATATATATATAAAAGTAATTTTCCATTAAAATAATTAATCGTTATATATAATTATATACACAAAGCTAATCTCATTATTGCATCCTCCTTTTTTCTTCTTCTGCTTCATTAAGTATATCTTTCGCTATCTTGTCAATATAGTTATCGTAATTGGTTGGCAAAATATTATGGAATCATATATGAGAAATCGATAGATTAATTAATCACAGTTAGGGAAAATAAGTAATATAAGTTAAATTGAATTAAGAGAGAAAGAGAAGAAGAAAAAGAAGAAAAAGAAAGAAGTAGAGGAAAAAGAGTGAGAAAGAGAAAGAAAGAAAGAAAGAAAGAAAGAAAGAAAGAAAGAAAGTATATCAAATTAACACGATTAAAATTAATTTTCAGGAATCCCTAACGTCGGGAAAGATGACCAAGGTATCGACTCCTGAAAATGAAAACATTTCAGAGAATCTTCTGGGATCTAACTCGATTGATTTGTCAACAATTGGACAAGAACGAATAGAAGAAACCGAAGAAGCTGGAACTGGTGGGCAAAGTAACGAAAATGGAATGAAAACTCGTGGAGCTGGTAGAAAACAGCATCATTGGAAATCGCAAAGTGTTGGGGAAACAACAGTGACGTCAGGGACAACAACTGGTACGGATATTAATAATCAATGCAATTCGCAAAATTTGTCGAGCAACGGTTGTACGTTTCCTGGCGGTGGACAATCAGCGGAGGACGATATGCAACAAGAACAAACAACGTTTTCGGCTAATCGAGAACTCTGGCAAAGAAGAGCAACTTCCCAAACTCAATTGAATCCTCCGATATTACCAGGTAACAATACAACAACTACGACCTCATCAACCACCAAATCTTATCGGAGTTCTCAAGAATTTAGAGAAATGCGACAAAAACAAACGCCAGATCTCGTTATGGATTTACCATTGTCGGCTCAAGATGCAAGTAAAAAGTCAGCGTCGTCTAATAGTTTAAGTAGTTCCGACGAAGAGACCAGCGTCGTTTTACCTAACAGAACAACAGAGGCAGCTACTTCACCAACCGGTGGACCTGAATCACCCGACATGAGTACTGCTGCTGAACGCTTCGCTAAACAAAATCAGTGTACCTTGAAAAAGAATACTAAAACTAATCCGGAAGGTTCCAAATTGAAACGTCTTGAAACAACGGATCATCTGGACTCGGCTGATATAGAAGGAACGGAAGAAATCGTAAGATCAGCAAGTACTAATCAGATCTCGGATTCTTTAACGCTTCGTTCACCTTTACCACCTAGATCAACGCCAAAAATAGTCGCCAAATTCGCGGATATGCATTTGACGGGTGGTAGCCAGGTATCCTCGTTTAAACCTCAAGTCAAAATCAAGCCAACGATCCTTCGAAAGCCAGTTTTACCTTTTCCGCATCCTCACATGAGTCCAGAACTCGCGAGGAAAATCGAAAAACAAGCTCAGAGTGCCGAACAAGCTAATTAAAGATATACGCAAGTAATAATAATAATAATAATAATAATAATAATAATATGATACATAATACAATATAATATAATATAATATAATAATATATAATTTAAAAATTTAATAATAATAATAATAATAATAATAATAATAATATCGATTAACTTGTTCGATTTAGATATAAATCTGATCTGCGATTATCATCATCATTACTATTATCATCGTTATCATCATTATCATCATCATTATCTCTTTCCACATCGACCAGTCACTCCGCCCATCACTTTTGCCAAGAACTTATGTAATTCCTCCGTGAGTTTCTCGAGAGAACAAATAAATAGAAAGAAAAACAAACAAACAAAAAAATAATAAAAAAGAAGAAGAAGAAGAAGAAGAAAAACAAAAAGAAGAAAACGAGGACGAATAATAATAAAAAAAGAAAAAAAAAAAAGAGATAAAAAATCGTTCGTTGGCCGATAGCACGGTCCGTTTTATCTGGAAGCATATTATAATAATAATAATAATATACGTGACCTATGATATATATACACCATTGATCCTTACATTATTTTATCATTTATCCTTTAAATGATATTTCGAAAGAAAAGAATAAGAAAAGAAAAAAGAATATGAAAATCGAAAGAGAAATAATTTTCACATAGAGGAAAAAAAAACAGAAGAAAAAAAAAGAAAAAAAAAAAAAAGAAGAAAGGGAAGCTTTTTGCTTAGGTAGAATGGGCCGGCTATCGTCCCATGGGCGCGAGTTTATTTTTTCTACTGAATCTTTTCCATTTTCGCATATAATTTTTTTACCAAATAAACGTGAAACAAAGTAACATTAAAATGAAATACAAAATACAATACAATAAAATAAAATAAAATAAAATAAAATAAAAAGTAAAGTAAAATAATGATAAAAATAAATATAAAAATAAATATGAACCAGCGTAGAAGGGGGAGACGTTTCTAGTCATCAAACGAGAGAGAAAGAGAATTAATAAAAATGTAAGGAAATAAAAAAAAAAGAGAAAAAAAAAAGAAAAAGATAATTTGACAAGGATAAAAAAGAAAAACAAAAACGTATAGAAACAAATCCTGAATTGGAAAGGAATGAATAGGGAGAAAAGAGGAGAAATAAGACGATGCATCGAATATTAAATAATTTCACGTAGAGATGAAGAAGAAATGAAAGAAGATAATGAAGAAGAATAAGAAGAAGAATAAGAAGAATAAGAAGATTATTTAATTCATTATATACGCGAGAATAATCTCTTAGAATTATTAACGATATATATGTATGTAATTTATTTTTAAATCGCGAAATAATAATCCAGCATATCCAAGAAGAAAAATTCCTCATCTTAATAACGATTTAACGATAATGTTTATGATTAAATAATATAAACACGTTCGATGTTCCTTTAATGCGCAAACGAATATACGAGTATGAGTTTTATCCGAAGAAGCTAGATTTAACGTTGCCAAGCTTCTCGTTTACAGTATGTTATTATAATTAATAGAAAACGAACGGAAAAAGAAAGAAAGAAAAAAAGAAAGAAAGAAAGAAAGAGAGAGAAGAGAGAGAGAGAAAGAAAAAGAGTGAGAAAATAAAAATAAAAATAAAATAATAACGAACGAGTGAGATCTAATAAGATACTGGAAGTGATCTTTTCTCTTATACGTGCCAGTATCCTAATAGTTAGCAACATATATCATATATGTACAAGTATACGTGTATGTATGAATGTGTAGTATATATACGTATGCATACACATATGGACAATTTTACGCATATAAATATATTCATGTATACATATACACAGAGTTTCTACGATAAAACGTTCCAAATTTTCTTATGAAAAATATATAATAATCAGAGGATCAATAGCTTTGTTGTCTCGTTAAATATATTAGTTCTAATTGTATCAATAAAGCTGAGCAACGATTAACCAAGTTTAGTATGAGGATAGGTGATTGCTTTAGAACATCATGTGCTATTATTAACTCCACGAAAATGTTAAGGAAAGGTTTGGGAAGGTTTTGTCAAAGGTTTCTCGAACCCATAAAAGAAAGATGAGTTATAAAAATGCTATTAGGAAAATCAGAACATTTAATTGTTAACTTTCTCTGTGTATATATATATATATATATACATATATATATAGATATACATGTGTGTATTTAACATAGTATATCGTATACGTTTTAATTATAAGTACTATAATACCGCAGCAATGTTCGATATATTCAAGAAGAAGGAAAGCAAACGAACGAAAAATAAAGGAATGGACAACAAAAGTATCAACAAATATAATAAAAAAATAAGTATACAATAATTATGGTATTTAACAATGTGTGTGTGTGTGTGAAAGAAAGAGAGAGAGAGAGAGAGAGAGAGAGAGAGAGAGAAAGAAAGAAAGACAGAAAGAGAGAGAGAGAGAGAGAGAGAGAAAGAAAGAAAGACAGACAGACAAACGTATATCTCGCATCAGCAATTGAAGTATTTAGATTGAATTCGAACTTTGACAAAGAGAGAGAAAGAGAGAAAGATGTCAAGAGAATTCAACGAATGTGTATAAGAAAGACCAAACATGTGCTCATACATATGCCATAATTACACATGCATAATAACATACATACATGCATAATATACTAATAATGTATAATGCCTCTTCAATTTATTCATGTCGCATTTCTTCAGCTAATGTTCGTACACATATTATTGGGAAAAATATATTCGCGAATAAAATATTATACATACATACATACATACATACATACATACATAAATACATTACATTCATACGCTTAACTAAATTGATATCAACGTTAAACGACGTTTATATACGCAAATAAGGTGTTTGCAATGAAATATCCTGTTAACGAAGAAGAAAATTAATTAAAACAAAACCTTTCATTGCAGATACCTTGTACATATATACATATATTATACACTTATACACTTTTCTTCATCATCGTCATCATCTTTTAATATTCTCTGAAAGAATCTAATTAACAACGGTAAATTTCTAATTAAAATCTTTAAACCTTTTGTTACACGGCATACTTTTACACGAGTATAGTTATATATAAATTCGCTCGTACGGTATGGAACGTAAATGGTAAGACCATCATATGGGTCGGTAGATCATTAATATGAGGGCCTTTGCATGGAAGACCCATATATGGGTCACACTAGTAACGAAAGGATTAAAAAGATAAATTACTAAAAGTAATGATCAGATAATTGTATAACTCATTTATTTTATTATCTTATTCATCATCATCATCACCATTATCATTATAGTTATTATTATTACTATTATTATTATCATTATTATTATTATTATTATTATTACTATTATTATATCATCATCATTATTATTATTATTACTATTATTATTACTATTATGATCTAAGGATCCTTATACAATATTGAAATAACGAAGAAACCATCGCAATCATTATTATACCCACCGCAATAAGATAATGCCAAAGTTTGTGAATACGCACACAATCTTTTTCCTCCAGACTAATTCCCTAGCCCCCCAGAGACCCCCTTTTGTCCCCTTGTGAATTATTCAAAGTTGTGTATAATAATTGTGCGTTTGTTTTTTAAAACGTTGTCGTCGTTTTTAAACGAAAATTTTTAAATCTCGATGATATTTCTATAATATAGGAGTCGTGTCTCCCTCATTAAGCCCCCCGTTCTTCCCCTTCACCATTCGCCATCTTTATCGATAGAGACTGAAATAAGATTAATTAATTAATCAATCCCCCTACAAACCAACATACATAATACCCCTTCGTTCCCTTTTTTCCCCCATCTCTGTATTCCTCTTTGTGATCTCTTTCTCTTTCTCTCGATTAATTGTAATTGAATACGTAATTTTTAACAAAACACGAAAAAAAGGAAAAAAAGGAAAGAAAAGAAAAGAAAAAAAAAAAAGATTACGTCTTTATATTGATGATTTTAAGAAAGTATAAATGCCTAAATATCTTCGATGATTCTGTGTTATAAGGCTAATGATGATACCATGAATAACATGAATAAAGGAACTTATAGGCTCTGTATCGATTCGATCGATTAAAAACATCCATCATGCTCGTTTATTCCTTGTAATCCTTATTATTATTATTAGTTTTTTTGTTTATCTGTTTGTTTATTTATTTATTTATTTATTGAATATATAAGAAAAGAAATAAATATTTTATTCCATTGGGAAGTAATTTTGTAATATGAATTATTTGATAAGTTTCAAAGAGGAAAATAAAAAAGAATGAAATAATAATGAGAGAGAAGAGACGGAGAATTAATTTAAAAATTTAAAAATTGCCGCTTATTTGACAGTCGATAAGGAAGGGAGGAGGGAAAGCGCGCGCGTGTTCCGTCGATAAGTCAGTCAATCAATCAGCTGATAGAAATGCCGCTAAATGTGAAGAATGACAGATAAATATACGCTCATGCGCGTATATGTATATATTAATTGTCGATTTTGTTGTTCATTCTCTCTTTTAGTTAATCAAATATTGTACTTTTATTCGCGTATCCTTGATCATCATTTGCTATCCCTTTTATTATAGTAATTATTATGTTTATACGAGAAAAAAAGAAAAAGAAAAAAGAGAAGAGAGAAAAATCAAGTAATTTGATGTATCGAAAATTTGAACAAAATTCAGTGATAAAAATACTCGTCGGTGTCACGAGAGAGAAACAGAGAGGGAGAATATAATAATGGCACGATGTGTCTGTATACAAATCAATTGATTTAAATAAACGTTAAATTTGTCATAGATGTATGAAGGATAAATTGTTGATGGGAAATTCCGTCTAGGCACGATGTGTACCTTTTTTGCATGGTTTCATTTCAACCGAAAATCTAATCGTTCTCGTATTTAAAAGTGTCACTTATTATTACAATTGGTGTGCCATAGTTAAATGCTAATTTTGATTTTTTGACAATTATCTAAAATATGGAAGCCGAAGTAATTTTGCAAAATATTTTTGGTAAATACAATGTTATGGAAATGCGAAAGACTTTACCGAAAACATCCAATACAAATATTTTGAGGTAATCGGAGACAATATAATCCTTTATATAGAAACGAACGAATTCTTTTCGTAGATTTATTCGATTTAAATCTTTGTCGTTAAATTTATAAGATTCTTTTTAATAATTTATGTTTTTTTTTAGTACAACAGATAGTATAGAAATTGTTAAGACCTACTTTCGCTACACATTAATACAATCTGTTTGCGAAGAAAGTTTAATAGACGACAGGATAGGCCGCATCGGACCGAAAGAAGTTAAGTTTGATTTAAACAATCGCGTTGGTTTGTTCCTATCTTCGTCTAATAGAAATAGCATCATTGCTCAAGGAAATTTTTGTACAATAACAGCTAATACTGGGATTTATAAGGATAAATGGATGTACGAGGTACAGCTCGGTTCCAAAGGTATAATGCAAATTGGCTGGGGAACTTTAAATTGTAAATACAATATAACGACCGGAGTTGGTAAGTATTTTTCATAAAGATTTATTTCACAAATATAATTGCTAAGAATATTTATCTTTTTCAATTTAATATTCTTACAATCGTTGATAGGAGACACTCCCAATTCTTATTCATACGATGGCAGTCGTATTAAAAAATGGAACGTTATTCCTTCTGAATACGGAGAACTATGGCTACCTGGAGATATCATTGGATGTACGTTAGACATGAATGAAGGAATAATAAGTTTTTATAGAAATGGAAGAAGTCTTGGCAAAGCATTTGAGAATATATCTATGGGTCCTGGTATGGCTTACTTTCCAGCCATAAGCCTGACATTTGGCGAAAGTCTCACAGCTATTTTTGGAGATATTCCTTTTAGATATCCCATAGAGGATTATCAACCCATTCAAGTACCACCAGAAATAGAAATTGCACAAGCTTCGTTTTTAATTCATTGGATTAACCAAATCTTAGATTACATGATTCATTTAAATGGTACCAGTGTCTTGGCTGATAATTCAATGACGGTACAAACATATCTCAATTGCATTTTAGAGGATTTGATAAAGCAACTCAGTCCTTTGCTTACTATTCAATATATCATCGAAGTTGTCTTCATTCCTTTTTTATACGATATTACTAACATCAGATCTGTTGGTGCTAAGATTTCGCTTAATTCTAACAAAGATAGAATCAAAGTAATGACTTTCTTAGATCTTCTATGGACTTTCTTGGAAGACGAAGAAGTTAAATATTTATTGGAAAATGTTATCAGCCTTCTTTATTCACTGTTCAGACACATTTCCTTTCAACCTGAATGTTCGAAACAATATGATATTCTAGCATTATTAATTAATTTGTGTCTGCATACACCGACTCGACATTACTGTATAAATTATGAGCTTTTTGATCGTGTAAGATTTTTCAATTTTATTTACATTAAACCGATGGATGATATGGGTCTAGAAAATATCATTCCTGAACCTTGGTGGGAAACCAATCCTATGGATGAAGTTATTAACTCAAGAAAGTTTATGTACTTTAAAGCATGCGACAACATTAAATTGTTAATAAAAGGTAAGAAACTTTTCGAAAAATGATTTATTTTCTTAATCTTTCCATAATAGATTCATTTGATCTTTGATTTTGATTTTATTATTACAGATTTAGAGATGATGCAAGTCTTGTTTATAAAGATTTTACTTACAAATAACGATGGTACTACCACTAAGGAATCATCGAGGAGTATTTTTCTTAAAAAATTTCAAAGCTTTGTTTACGAAAATTTTCTTCGCGTAAGTACGAGACGTTGGTCACATTTATTCTTTTCCATGGATTACATTTAATTTCAAATATTCAGTCACAGTATTCCTCCAGACAAAACCGCAATTACATCATATTCCTTTGGCACTTAGTCTCTGTAGCTTTCATCGACTTTTGACTGTGTTCAGAGATTTATGGAATGAAGAAATTGGAATCGATAATATTCATATTCCTTGCTCGTAAGTTTTATTTTCTATTTTGAAAAGAAAACTTTTTAACAATATCGTATCGATTTTTCTTATAGATACTTCTACGACGAAACGATCAATTACTTTCATATCGATAGATTAGGTGGAGTATTAAGCTATTTGAAAAAAACCCATAAACTGGAATTGATGAACATTTTGGGTCCAAAACACAAAGTGTTTAATTCTATCGAACAATCACAAAATCGATCTCGTTCCGCAAGAAGAGGGAATTTTCGAACATCTATATCCCTGTTTGGTCACAGAAACGTCGAAAATGACATGCAAATGGAATATACAGAAAATGAAAACCAATTGCTACCGACTTTAGAATCAGTAAACAAGCCCAATTCCTTATTAATATTATTGGATAGCCTTATATTATTTTATCATGCGATAGTAAAGAAACAAGTGTCCAAACTCAGCACTCTTCAAGAAAATATAATTCAATTTTCGACTGCTCTTTCAGAGAGTAAAAAACGATTGATATTTATTACGAATTACCGTAGTAATTTCTTTGAAATAATTCAACAAGAATTATTAAATACTTTGAGAGTCTACAATAAAAAATTATACGAATTATCAAGACAGATGGCTTGGGTTCGTGCAACAGTATTTTCAGAAGAAAAGGTAGCACAAATTGGTTGGTTTTTAAATGTAGTAACGACGACATTGTGGTTAGCAGGCAAGGAAGGAAATATGTTTTGTTTTGTACCTGAATTTTATCTCGATGCTCTTTCTGATTTATGCAAAGCTGTACGCACTGAAATTCATCCTATTACGCCTCTTCAAGTGATACCGAATTATCCGCAAATCCTGTTACAAATTAGCGAGTTTCTTTGTCGCCATTTTATGAATCCACTGATTATTAATGTTAATTCGAAAGAGACACTATTGCTAATATTTGCTGGATTCGTATCCCATCCGCTTACGCTTAACACGTTAGAGAATGTAACCTTGGATAATAGACTGAGAGTTATTCGAAATCTGTTAAAACCCTCAGAAAATAAATGTTGGGCTCATTCCAGTTGGATTCTCATGAGATTTTGGCAGGGCCATGGATTCGCATTTCGTTACGAACAAATTCCGCATTTAAATAAAAAATCTGGACTAAAATCAATCCGTCTGCGAAATCAGCATCATCCAAGTGTGTTCTATTTTAACTTTTCCTTCTTAAAAAATACTAATGATTTTTAATTTAATATTATATATTCTTATTCATTATTAATATGTTTCAGAACCTTGTCCTTCTATAGTATTTCAACTGCACATAAGAGATAGGCTCTTAGGAAAGTCGAAAAACACTGAACTATTCTTAAATTGTATTTTGAATCAAATAAACTGGGCTTTCTCTGAATTTATTGGTATGGTACAAGAAATTTATAATTGTTCTTTGAGTACCGAAAGAATATTCATTGATTCAAGGCAACTTAGAATTTGTTCAACGTGCTTCGAAGTAGCAGTCACGTCACTGAGAGTTTTAGAAATGTTTTGTTTCCTGGCACCGACTATATTCAATTGCGAAACTTTATTATGTAGATTATTTCAAGTACGTGTCGCTATTAAGCACTAAAGTTCATATTAATTTATTTTCTTAACGATTTAGAAATAAAATTTGATACGATTTAACGAAATCTTCATTATTATTTTAGTTATTGTGTCAAATATTGAACAGGATGAGTTCGAAAAACAATACCTTTCAAGAGGTTTTGTCATGGAGTATTCCAGATTTAGCATCATTAGATTATTTTCCACTATTAACAGCAGTCATCGGAATATTACTGATAATACTTAAAAAAGACATGTCATCTTATAGACGTAAGTATAACTTATGTAATAAAAAGCGTAAGTAATGTAATATCGCAAACAATTTATTTCATATTTATCATCCAGAAAATCCTAAGATGACAGTATCTAGAGTTACGCGTTTGTTATTAATAGAACCCAGTTTTCAAATGAGTTCCTTATACTTCGTATTAGGAGAAGTTAACTCACAATCTCTAGAGAAAAAAAATAATTGCACAGAACGATTCTCACTTTTAAATTGTAAGTATAATCTTATAAAGAAATATTTCTTAATATAATTTATATAATTTATATAATTTGTGTTATAAATAATTGTAGTTACATATAATTTATCATTATACGTTTTAGATTTAGATTATGAAAACCTTAACGAAGACTATATAAAGGATGAAGAAATCAGCAAAGTCAGAGGAATGTTGAATTATTTAGATTATTGTTATAGTCATTTACCAGATTTAAAAAATTTAACGGACGATGAAAATCTTTGTACCATTTGTTACGCTTACCTAAAAAATACGAAATTCATCCCTTGTGGTCATATGACTTGTCATTTGTGTATCAATCGCCATCTTCTCAATACAAAAGAATGCTTTTTCTGCAAGGCGATAATAAACAAAGTTGTTAATATTGACGATACTTCTAAAAACTTATTTAAGGATTCAATAAAGCAACTTTGATTGTGATCTTTGTATTGCTAAGAATTTCATCTAAAAAAATGTGTACACTGTGTTAGAAAAAATATATTACAAAATATGAGATTATTTAGTACAATTTAAATAAAATTTTAATGAAACCTGGTGGTATGTAACAGGTAGATGTATAAAAAATATTATAATAAAATAACACACTTTTTATTTATCAGATACATCTTTCATCTAAAAAATATACTCAAATAATACAGACATACCAATTAAAATTAATTTTTTAACATAAGAGTTAAAAGTATGTTTTCGTAAACAAAAATTTTCTTATTAATTATTTATTGATTGCCATGCAGTGTATAAAAATAAACAAATATTTACATCATTATCAGTCTTTCTCCAACGTCTTAATTCTCTCAATATTGCATTGGATAAAATTCATATTAAAATTCGATATAGTTAAGAACATAAACTTTCTCCCAGTTGTATTCTAAAACCCGTTACCAGAGGTTCTTCGGCTAATGGTTTCTTCAAATCTTTAAGCGCTTCTATGGATACTATACCACAGACAAAAGCACCTATTGCAGTAATGGTAATCGCTAAGAGAATGAGCAAACGATCCTTATTCAAATACAATTCTGGATCTTTGAGGAGAATACTTTGAAGAAGGCACATTCCTGGTAATATGAAAATAAACGTAGCCGATAAAGCACCTAACAAATTAATAACTGGAGAAATATCTGGCACCGATATGGCTATAACCAATGATGCTACAAACCAAATTAAAGTAACAAAATTTCTCGTTTTAACATTCTCATTAACTACCATTCCAAATGCTGAGAGAATCGCATCCCGACCACAAAATAACACGATTGGATATGTCGTAAAGTTCTTAATGGCTATCGAAACTATGGCTAAGGTAACAATAGTACTTTTATCTGAATATCCTTGAAGTATGTCGCTAGGTACTTTTCCCATTCCAAATGTGGCATATCCAAGAATACCGACTATTGTATAAATGATAAAACAAATGAGCATACTAGCTATGGCACATATCGTAAATTTTCCAATATGTCGTTGTTTCATACAAGCATACATCGGTATCGCAGTCATGTGACTCTATTAAAAGATAATTAAAAAATAAAACGTATTAATTTATTGAATAAAAGTTTATAAATGTTCCGATAAATTAAAAACAACTGTGTAACAAACCTGATATGCAAAACATATAATAGGAACAATATGCAATGCCTCGTATACATTGTCGGGCCATATCTTTACAGCAGTGGGAATTGTTTTTGTAAAACTTTTATAGCTGATCAACCATGCTACGTACAATATGGTTATACAACCTACAGAACTAGCATAACTTAATGTATCCAATCGTTTGAAGAAACACAATGGAAATATAAAGATGCAACTAATGACAATGGTAACAAACTGTCTAGACATATACCTGAAATATATATCAATAACAATAATAATTTTATTCTCAGTAGGTGTTTAAATCTAATTAAACATTAGAGATAACATTGAAATATTTACCAAGTGTGACAATAATCCATTCCATAATAAGTAGCCAAGACTCTGTCTAACTGGTCGCCAATGATGATTAAAAACGTTAAGCAACATCCAAAACTGTACACAGCAACGCACAGGGCGCATACATAAAGCGATTTAGATCCACACAAAGTTGCTAAAGTATCTTGTATGGTATTAGAGTTTGTAATGTCGCTACAATTTGCTAATATGATAAGAGCAGCCGTAATGAATATTAAAAATCCTAGTTGAATGGTTATAGAAGTAGCAATACCACCTGCCTTATCAAAGGCTTGCGGAAAATTTAAGAGACCTGCTCCAAGAGTAGCATTTACGATTAGAAATATTGTACCCAGCATACTCGAACCTATAATATTATTATTAATATAAATAACAATTTTGATAAGGAAAAATGATTTTTTAAATATTGAATAAACAAACAATAAACTGACCAGTTCTAGTTTCTTGGATACGCAGCTCCATAGGACTTGGAGCAGTTGACAGAAAGACATCGTTATTAATTAAACGTTCGGTTTCACCAGTCAAACAATTCATGTTCGACGCGATATTAAAAAAGACTTATTTATTCGAACTAACTATTCATTCCTATCGTTCGTATCGTTAGCGATAGTCAGACAAACAAAAAAAAAAAAAGAAAACTTTTATCTACAAGCTCGATTCGACATAAAGGCCATAGGTCAAAATACATGAAAATTTTAATCAACTTTTATATATGTGAGGAATAAGGTGCAATGTATTTTTAAATCAATATTTATTACACGCTTATCGTTGAACTGAAATAACGAATTTCTTTTCTTGAATCTTTGTCACTTCACTAAATATTGTCATGTATTTACAAGCGTATTCAAAACAAAAAATAACATTCACGTCGATAAAACAGATTAAATGTGTGCTCATCTTCAAGAAATTCTCTCGATAAAGAATTTTGTAATCTAACTTATCGACAGTGAACAAGCGGCTAAAATACGTATTTTTCAAAAATTTTAATGTGAATAAAATCTTTTTCGCTATAATTATTCAAAAGAGATTGTAATAAGTAAATGTAAGTATGCATATTAAGGAAAATACTTGTATTAACACTAAACACTTTTATTTTTGTTTCTTTTTTTTATCGTACACCCATTATAAAAGAAAAACTAACGTTTGATCAAAACATGATATGCATACGAATAGTTTGGACATTCATAAGTACGGAGAATTTAGAAAAAAAATCTTGATGATGTAGATTAAGTATTTGTACAGTGTATGTATATGATTATACGTCAAGACACGATGATAATTTAATATGAACAATTTCTTTTTCATATTTATGATATGCGTTGAATATTGTTGTAGAGTTTCAATATGAATGAATGAATGAATGAATGAGTGAAATTAGTGAATGAGTCGGTGTGTGTATACTTTCAAATGACAATGAATATAATATATACATAATTAATTATTATAATAATTTATCAGAAAAATATCTCAAGTTATAACGGAGTAGTTATCGCAATTATAATATCCCAAAGTATCGCGTCACTTGAAGAATTTCATGTATTATCACCTAAACTTGTTAATTTTGATATGTTGGAAAATTTGTCTGTGTTCCTGAATACATCTCATAATTGTATTTTATAAATATGTATGTATATATTTATAGGCATTATGCTTAATGAATATACATTTCATAATCTTTTTTATGATGTAAGCACAATTAACAGCGATTCATTAAGCTCAAAATTAAAAATGATTAGAAAAAGAATATTTAAATAATGTGAGTATTAATATTAAAAACATTTGTTGTAACAGCTTTACAATTGAAAGAACATTGAAATGTTATTAAGTTTTTAATAAGACGTGTCTCCTGTAATTGACTTTATCAAAGTCGATACAATTAAAATATTAATTGTTTTTCTTATCCTTGCGCAGATTTCTTATCTGTTTTTTTTCTTTTTCTTTTTTCCCCCCTAAGCTGGCACATTCAATAAAAGATGGGAAATACATTGTTACTTTAAATCTATGCTATATGTCTACGTGTTTGTAGCATGTAATATTAGTGAAAGGATAATTATGAACATTGTTTGGCTTGTTTCATTAATTATAACAATTATTTCGACTATTAATGCAAAGCTGTATTTCTTATCTAATTACGTTTAATAACTTCGTTGCAGATTTTCTTTATGTAGATTTTCTTTTACATCATTTTTTTCTTTTTTTTTTTTTTTTTAAGTTATTACATTTTATGATTATACACACAGAAGTATCTATTTGAATGTTTCCTTTAATCCAGAGCTATTATTATTGGTTCTTCTATAGAAATATTGCAAATGATGCATGTTTAATATGCATATATTTAAAGCCATATTTAATTGATCGATAATCACTATCAAAAGATTCTTCTTACTAATAATATTGTGTTTGCGTGTGTGTATATGTATATATATATATATATAAATTAGTGGAAAAAAAAAAAGAAGACAAACTTAATTGGACGATTTCGTTTTGTGTGTTAATTTAATATAATATAATATAATATAATTTAATTTCATTTGTAATTAAATAAAAAATTAATATAAGGGCAGTGTGCATACTATTACACAAAAATATAATGAGGCATTCAAATGATTATGTTTATACAAACATTTAAATTTCATACTGTATATATCAAGATAAAATTGTAAATAGTATGCTGTTCGTTTAAAATTATCGTTAAAACACGGAAATAACGCTTGAATATAGAAAAAGAAAGAAAGAAAGAAAGAAAGAAAGAAAGAAAAAAAAATGATCCATAATATTAAAAATATTTACAATATATTATGCATTGGCATGTTTTTTTTTATTAATTCTAAGCGACGAATTAATCGATTTAAAATTGCATCTTATTAAATGTTGTTTATGTTGATATGAAGTTTATGCTTTTTTCTCTTTTGCAAATTCCTATTGCAACGTATAGGTCTTTAAAAAATAAGACTGACATATAATATAATAATAATAATATTAATAATAAT
>NW_014569838.1:113250-115926 GCF_001313835.1 Polistes canadensis
TTTTTGTTCTTAACTTCTTCTTTTTCTTCTATCTATAAGCTAAGCATTATTATAGATACATCATCATATTTTAAATGCAATTTGGATATCAAGGCAAATATGTATTTCTCATATAAATGTGCACTTAAAAAGGAAGATTATGAGAAATGCATTGAATTAACGATAATATAATTAATCTCTTAATTTTGTGCTAACTAGATTTTGACTGTTTCTCCTTTGACTTCTGATTGCTATTGATATTACTTTTTTTTTCTCTCTCTCTCTCTCTATCTCTCTCTTTTCTCATGCATTTGATTCTGTTTTGTTTTTAAAAGACAATGCATTAAAATTCAAATACTGTACAAGATTGCATTTGTCCTAGGCTGGATTGTTATATTTTAATTTTTAATATTGTTTGTTTGTTTGTCTGTATTACTTTTCAGCGAGTATAAATTAAAAATATTAAAATACAACCTCACAGAGGTTGCGTACACATTGGGGTAGACCATGCTAACCCTTTCACCGCTCTCAGAGCGTCGCACATACGTACACATATTTTACGCACACATACGTACATATACATACTAGATTCTTCCTTCGATAGACATTACATATGTATATATACGCGTATATGCATTATTATTTTTATTATTATTATTATTATTATTATTATTATTATTATTATTATTATTTTCTTTTTCTTATTATTTATTTTTTTTTTTTTTAATTGCAGAAAAGGGCAAGTTCCCACGTAAACATAATCACTTTGAATTTTCACCGTTTCAGCCTTTTGATTTTGAAACACAGGCAGTGAAAGGGTTAGATATGTTCTAGTTTTGCGATTGAACTTTCTTTCCACCGCGTGGCTTAATACTTTCAGATATTTGCCACATTGCCTCCTCACAGAGGAAATCACTAAAGTTGTTGAAGAACGTTATAATACGCTCGTGTTTCTTGAAGGAATATGTACTGGAAATAAAATTAATTTAATTATATTTTTTATTTCTTTTTTTAATCTTATTTAGTTTCTGTTTTTTTTTTTCTTTTCTTTTCAAATAATCAAGATTTTTAATCGTAGCTTACCCTTTCTTGAACCTCTTCATATTTTCAACAATATTAAATTGTTGCCATCTCTTAGAAAAATTAATAGTACCATCTGGTAACAAATCACTGTTCCCAATATGCACAAACGTAAGATCTTGTAAGACGAGTCCACTGTGTAAACAAAAAAGAAATATATTTTTTTTGTATATATTTTCAATTTGTATAAAATATATAAAAGTATTAATAATTATATGATAATTCTCTTACATATATGGGATACACGGTGGTTGAGTTTCCGCTAAAGCTTGCCTGTATGCTCGAAAACTACTAGAACTATCTATGAGAGCACAATATTCCTTCAAGCCTTCCGTAATGTGTTTTTGCCATTCGAGTCTTCTAATTGGTGCACTATCCAACGCAGAAAGCAAGGCAAGATAACTATTAAAATTATTTATCTTTCTAAGATGTTTCATTATTTTGATAAACTTGACGACATATTTTTCTCTATCCTTTGCTTCGTTGTCCAATCTATGCTCCAATATTCTAGATCTCGCCCAATACGACATTTTATTAAAATGTTCTGTAAATCTCGTTAGATTAGGACTCCTTTCTTCGTTTTGTTCTTGAGCCCATATTAATACTTCAGGAATTTCAATTTTCATAAACAAATCTGCGTCTAATAAAGTCATTTGTTCTGCGATCTGTTCACTTTTAAAATCTAAAAGTGATGATTGTTTTGTCGTTACACTTAAAGAGGATAAAATTGGTTGCGCGCATTGTAATTGTTTGGCGGCATGTTTTTCTAATATTTTCACTCTTAAAGCTTTAGCCATTGTCAAATCACCACTGCATACTAATTGCTGTACAAATTCCATTAAAGTTTGTAACAAGGTATCATCGAGGTCTGACATACTGTAAACGACAAAAAAAAAAGTATTATAGAAATATATCATATTCTATTATTTTTTATTATTTTCTTTTAATGATTATTTTTTTAATACTCACGTTAAATCACTGACTACTCTAACTAACAAGGAAAAAGCTTCACGAGCTGCCCGTTGTTTCGTAACATCCGGAGAACAAGAAAAACGTTGATGTCGTTTATGTAATTTTTGAATTAATTCGAGCGGTTGAATAAATGTTCTGTACGTTGTCAGAAAAGCTTCCTGATATAAAAAATCTGCAATAGATGAGTCAACGTTAATTAGACAAATTTAATTAAGAATAATATATTAAATATAATATATGTGAACCCTTTGAGTGCTATAAACGCATATAGGAATCCAGTGAAAGATATCCGTGTGGATTAAGGACGCATATATGAGTTTTTATGTTTTTTCATAACTTATTAGTTGCGTATTGAGTATTTAATCAACACAGTTCATGTTAACAGAAGCATTAAGCATTCAAAGGGTTAAATATAATATAATATAAATAATATATTAATATAATATACATGTATACTATTAATTGTAGAAATTAATTCGGTACCTATTTAAAACAAACGTGTAATGTTTAAGTATGTAATTCATGTAATCTTACTTACTAGTAATTTTTGTTTCGACTATTTGTCAATTATTTTATAATTGTAAATGTTGGTAAAATGTTAGACGATTAATTATATTCAAGCCAGAGTTATAAATAATTTAATAT
>NW_014569838.1:116038-121814 GCF_001313835.1 Polistes canadensis
AATAAAAATTAAATAATAAATTTTAACTCTCTTAGATTTCTATATATTAATAACAATTATAATAAATAAATATATATATATATACCGTGCTTATTAGCTTTAGTAGCATGAATTAATAACGCGTCAGGATGTCCACCACGTATATCAGGTCCTTCTTCATCAGGTTTCTTAAAGACTAAATATTTACTGATATCTAATTCTTCCAAGATACTATCATCCTGATCTATGTCCCTTAATTCCAAGGTATTATCGCTAATGGATATAGACGAGAGAGCGTTACTCGCAGGTCTGGAAGTTGGTAATGCTACATCTATAGTAGTACCAGTAGTATTCTAAAATAATAATAAATATATATATCTTTGTGAATATTTTTTTCTAATATTTTAAAACAAAAAATACATTATTATTTTGTAATCCTCTTTACCAATTTCACTGGAGTCGAGGATACAACAACATCTTTCTTATCAATAAAAACATCATTATATGTTGGCTCGTCAATTCTGACAGGAGTGGATGATAATATAGGTTCGGATGTATGTATGTTTTGCATACTAATCGTAGGCTTTGGTGAAACTGTTGAAGGTGCAATATTTGATTTAATAGATCGTGATCTCTTTGGTGGTAAAGCAGGAGGAAGACTAGAATTATTTGTTATTTCTGTAATGTTCGGAGTCATAGATATGGAAACGCTATAAACAAAGAAATATATATTTTTTTAATTATATTTTTATGCATAAGGAATTATATAAAAAGTAATTTTGAATAATTTTATATTATTATATTTACCTTGTGCTATCGTGTAAATTTGTTATTGTATGAGCCACAAAAGAACAAGATTGAGTTGTAGTAAGGGCCATTTCATGTTGTTGCCACTCCGCTTGCATTGAATTGTAAGCTGCTACAGAATGACGAGTTCCAAGACCAGAAATGAAATCGTTGTTGCTGTGCGAGCAATTTCCAAACATCTCCATGTATGCCATAACTGTAAGAAGTATAATCTCATTATCAAATCTGTCATCACAAATGAATAATCTAACAAATTTTTATATTTAAATATAAAATATAAATATAAAATATATAAAATATAAATACATATATACTTGGAAACAAAATTATGATTACGAGTCTTGAATGTGAAAGATAGATTGTTTTTTTTTTTTATTTATAATATATAATAATACGATCGGTTGTTTGGTTGATGCAAGCATGATATTCGCTGTAAAAAGATATCGCAGCATAGGGTGTATGAAATTAATGCAAAAGCAAATATTTATATAACATCAGTATCTTGTGTGTAGAAACGCATACGAAAAGAGATCAAACTCACTGGAGTAAAAAATTAATAAGGTTTGACGATATTTCTCTTCTATTTTTTTTTCTACAATAATTATATATATATGTATAGGATGGTTAAAAAAGGATCCGATATTCTATAATGAGTTATATTATTTATCAAGAGAAGTAAAACAAATGTTTAATTAACATGGATCCTAAAATCAACCCTTTTGATATAAATTAAAGTTTATTATTCATGAGCATACAATATTATAAGGCAACCTATTGAATTTACATAGAGGAATTGATTTAGAAATATATTAGTTCAAGCATACGTCAATCTATGATCACGTAGATGTCAGAATTGCATTCAAATTGAAGAAAGATATATAGAATATATTGATGAATTTGTACATATTATATTTGCGTCTACAAAGTAATGTTTTTTTAACATTAATAATAATTTTTGCTTATTTTTATATTAAATTTATCTTTACAACCTTGAACACTAATGTGTTTCTAAAGAAATTCATCTTCCATCGATAGGGCTGATTTTAATATCCATGTTAATTAAACATTTTTAATTTCTCTCTTGATAAATACTAAAAAATATATTAGATCCTTTTTATTAACATATATATGATAATAATATAATTGATATTACACCTGTGAGATGAATCAAATCGTAAGCTGTAATTATAGCTAAGAGAGTTAAAATAATTCAATTTAAATATAATATAAAAAAGAGAACGATATTAGAGATCATTTTGGTATGTTTGACAGTATGTATGTAAAAATGAAGCTAACAATATATAATGCCATGCTAAAGTAAGCCCGGATCTTAATTCATGTACATACATAATCATGGTAGTAAATGAAAGACTTTCGTTTGGCGTGAAAGTGTTTGCTAAGTGTAGTCGATTAATGTGGGCGGCATCCCACTTACCAGAATATGCCACTGATTGGAACACTGGGGATACAAAACATTGCATCAGTTTTTTTTTTCCATCTTGGTATTGAACTAAGAATATCAAACATCTATCTAAGAATATCACTTAACATCTAAGAGAGTTTCAAGTAGCCAATATTTTTTTTCCCAATAACTCTCCCGTCATATTTTTTCGTTCAAATAGGTTGTTTTTTATATATATATAAAATTAATATATTTAAAATTAATATTATTATATATTAATTATATATATATATATATAAATATCACAAGAGTATAAACATTAATTTAAATGACGAAACATCAACACGTCACGTCACAAATGCGCAAAGCTTAAACACTATTATAATATATATATATATAGTTGTTTGTTAATATTTCATATTAAACATTTTCTAAAGTAACTTACTATGTTTTTTTTTTAACGGAAGAGGCGGTGGTTTATTAGTATCAGAACTGTCGCCGTTATTGGTATGCAAACTGCAAGTAGACAAATGTTCATTTTCAGGTACATTGTCGTATTGCGATGGTTGACGTTCCCTTCTTCGTTTAGATCGTTTTTCTGGTAATGCAGGTGGTACTCCATTAGCGTCGGATATAGTCATCGATTCTATTTCCTATAACGTATAATAGAAATAACATTGTATCATCACGTTTATTAAAAAAAAACTATTTTAAAGATATGCATATACTCTTACTTACATGTTTCAATTTTTTTAATATAATGGCATCGCCAGATTCTGCTATATTCATATTATCTGTAGTACTCTTAGAACTGCTTATTGATTTTTGCGTTAAAACAGAACCATTGGTATCCGATATAAATTTGTGTTGATAAATAGATTGTTGTTGAGTACTAAACGTTTGGGAACTGTAACTGATACTACTTTGTTGTGACGATCTTTTTGACGTTGTACTGGAAGAAGTGGTGTAACTTTGTGAAGAACTTCTTTGAGAATGCATCGATACGAAACCAGATTCTTGGGTTTGGGTTGAGAATCTTTCTATTTTTCCATCTATACCTGAAACATAATGATAACCAAAAATATAGAGTTTAAATTGTATATTTAAATATTTGAAAATAATTTGTAATGTTTATTTTTCCCTGACAATGTTAAACAATGTTAGTATTCCATTTGACCCCCCTTAAACGAAATGTTTAATCTCGTAAATTGATTGTTACCGCCAATCAATTAAAATTATTGACACACATCACATGCAGCACACACGTAATTATATTCTACAAACCGGTAAATGGATTAAGAATTTCTTGGGGTGTTTGTTGTCCCAGTAACATAGTACTTGGTATACTGCTTTCAGAACTATCCCAACAAGCGCAATTAGAGGTCCCATTAACTTGCATACCTAAGGTACCAGAGCGTATCGTCGAGTTACGAGATTATTCTTCACAATTTTCCACCAGGAAAATAATATCTTTTTAACATTTTTAGGATAAATCAACAAAATGACAAAATAAAACGATAAATGAAATGTGTTGTTTCGCAGTAAGTAATAAACTTACTTTTAATAGTAGCAATAAGACTGAGATCCATACTATCGTTGAGAGACTCGTCGTTTGGTCCCATGATAGCTCGAATTTCATCCTCGTCACGGGAATGATTTAAAGCAGAATCCAAACTACCAGCTGATGCACTTAGGATAGAAGATGAGTCTTCCGGTGATCGACTACGTAAGGAGACTCTATCGAGACTAGACGCTAAGAAACTTTCGGATTCGTCGAGTAATTGTTGAGTTCTGGTTGTTCTTCTTTTTGGTGGTAAAGGTGGTGGCGTGCCAGACGAACTGTTTTCTTCGGAGAAGCATACGTTTGTTCTAAAATCATATTAATTTTCATATTATTACAAAACAAATTCATATGTATTTCATTTGAATTTAATATTAATTTACCTGTCAGGTAGAGGAGGTTTCGGTGGTGGACTGGAATCCCTCAAAATAGATTCAGAACTATGAGAACTTCGGACAAGACTATTATTAGCAGCGGTCTGTTCCAAGATTTCTCTTTCCCTTGGCGTTAAAGGTATATCCGGCAACGAGTTTCTCTGAGGAGCAATTTCCAATCCATATCCTGATGCACTGAATCAATATTTATCAATGAGAAACCTTTATATTTGATAACATTTCAATGTTAACCTCTTACCCTACACAATATATCGTGTCAGACTCGTGTTAAAGATAATGAACAAAATATGTGACTCGTGGTAAAGAAAACGGAAGTAAAACATGAGAATCACGGGTGACAACCGTGGTAGGTACATCGTTGTGATTGGTAAGATGTGTGCGATTGTTACAACTTTGAACGTGTTTAGCCGAACTGTAAAATAACTCGACGTGGAAAATGAGAACTTGCTGTTAATTATGGTGAAATATTAGCAAAACTTAAATCGTAGGGCAAGGGGTTTAACAAACACAACAGTAGTATCATCCTACCGATTGTTAATCGTAACGCTAACAGGTTTCTGTCGATTGGAAATCTTCTCGTGAGCAAGGGAAACCAAATTCTTAACCGCTTCTTCGACCAAACCGATAACATGAGTAACATTTTCTGTATCCAAAGCGGAAGATTGATCGCCGTGTAACAAAACATCGTCGCATAGCTTTAATAACTGAGCGAGTGCTTGATAAACTTGATTGGTTGCGGATCCTAAGGTGGAACTATAAAAAAAAAAAAGAAATTATTATTGAAGGATTAAAAAAAAAACAAAATATTTTATATATATATTTACCTATTTTCAGAAAGAAGATAGGACTTGAGTACCGTGTGTATGGTGGTAACGGTGTCGAGAACGACCGTCCCATTACCTGGCAACATTTCCAGTTTCTTTTTAGAAACGACATCCCGAAAATGTAGAAGAGCAAGCTGCACTTGTCTCACGTGGACGTGTAAGTCTCGTAAAGGATTTTTTTCATGATTAACTGCATTATTATTATCCTTTCCCGTAGAGGACGTGGAAGATGTTCCTAGTCCAATTCCGGCAAGACCATTTTTATCGCGAGGTGTTCGCGGGGAGGAGGGTGAACTAGCTCGGCCTGCTCCTCCTCCTCCTCCTCCTATGGCACTTTCTGCGCCAGCTGCCCCTGTACCACCGCTACCCGGTGAACGCATGTGTGATAACTTTTCCAAAAAGTCCTCCTTAAAGGAGCGTGCTCGACGCGCGAGCTTTCCGCCCCGCGCCTTTCCGTTTGTACGTTCCTCGTTGCTTTCTGTAATAATATAAAATAATAATAAACAAAAATTTATCTATTAATACATATTTAATATATTACATATTAATAATTATTATAATAATTATAATTATATATATAATAATTATAATTATATATATATAATAATTATAATTATATATATATAATAATTATTGCATATTAATACAAAATTATTGGCTTGTGGCAATTAAGTGATTGCGGATTTCGTCGCGATAGATTATTATTATTATTATTATTATTATTATTATTATTATTATTATTATTAAAATAACCGCACTCACTTAGTTGCCAATCCAATCCAATATATTATTATATACTTTTTTAATA
>NW_014569838.1:123339-125041 GCF_001313835.1 Polistes canadensis
GTTTGAATAAAAATTGTTCTGTACATATTAGAATAATATTTATATAATAATGTACATTATATTATTATTATTATTATTACAAAGATTATCATTAAAAAATTAACAGAAAGAGAATTAACTTTAGTATAAAATTAAAGATTTGAATAATAAATTATTGTGATAAGAGTTAAGAAAAATATGCCGTTAGTTAAAGGTTTAACAAATGATGAAACTTTTCTTAAAATCGTTACAATTAACAAATGTTTCATTTGATTAAATACAATGTTTAACGAACAATTTTATCTACTTTTTTTTTGTTTCTTTTAATTGGATATAATGTAAGAAAGAAATTGAAGAAATAACGGAAAAGTTGATATCTACGAAAACGCTTTCGAAATAGCTTAAATACCGAAAGAGGATTATTCCAAGATGGTGCCTTCGGACAAGGAACTAAATTTAGTGTCGGATGGCTGGAAGGAGCGTAGAAAATACGATGAAATACTATAAAATACCAGAGCTCTAAGAGAGAGAGAGGAACGTTCGAATATATTTATATATTCATTAGCATAATCGATTTATAAACGATTATTAATATAATGAATATTAATTATTGAATATATTATATTACTAATTTTTTGAATTGGTAATATAAATAGAAAAAAAAAAGAAAAAAGAAAAGAAAAAAATAAAAAGCCACGACATATATTTCTTTTTTTTTTTTACAAACGATTATTCTTCTCTACTTATATTCAAAATTAATTTAAAAACTCATTTATAGAATAGGGGGAGTGGGGGAGGGACAAAAGAGAAAAGAAACAAAAGAAATATAATGAAATATCGTAGAATATCATTTGTCATAACAAAAAGAAAGAATTAAAACGTAAGAATATATAAAAAAAAAAAAAAAGAAAAAAAAAACGAGTAGAATGCTTAAAGTATAACTTTAAGAATCTGAGTCATCCTCAAAGATGATGCTGTAATCACGTCACGTTCCAAACGGAATGCGAATAAATGATGTCGATCCTTGAAAATTATTAATATATTTTCATTACAATTACCAATACCAAATAACTAAAAATATAAACGCCTACAAAAAGAAAAAACAAAAAACTTATTCCCTAAATAAAACAAATATGTATATTATATCCGATTAAAAATGCCATTATAAAATCATTATCTTTATAAATTGAAATGATCAATCAAAATCGAGAGAGAGAGAGAGAGAGAGGAAAACGTTACAAAAAAAAAAAAAAGAAATATAATCGAAAGAAAATCCCGCCATTTATTTTTTAAAAGACAGACAGACAGACAGACAAAAAAAAGAAGAAGAAGAGGAAGAAGAATAAAAATACAACAAATAACAAATTACGATATAAAATTAAACATGTTCCCATGAAACAACACTCACACTTGGGGGGGTTGAAAACACCACAGGATGATTTTCCTCTGCATACGAGAGTAAATAAAGAAGATGGATGGATAATATACGATGGGTGTTAGAGAAAGAGAATAAAATACAACCAACAACAAAATATCTTAAGTCACGTGACCGAGGAGGGAAATAGAAGACAAGAAACGTCCGGCCTGTAAGACGTGTGCGCATCGACTGCTTAACTAGCTTCACTCGTCACCCCTCGGTCAGTTATACCCCTTCCCCCACCTTCACTCTCCTTCTGACCCCACGCTAATATCCACCACCACCTTTTCTCTCTCTCTCTCTCTC